>NW_026896079.1:0-196122 GCF_033153095.1 Gastrolobium bilobum | reverse complement strand
TATCGAGTCATAGCCAACCTGAGTCTTCGGCAAACCCACAACGAAGTCCATGGAAATACTCTCCCATTTCCATTCCGGAATCTCAAGAGGTTGAAGTTTACCAGACGGCTTCTGATGTTTAATCTTCACCTTCTGGCAGATCAAACACTTTGACACATACACGGCCACCAGAAATTCCTCTTCAGGTTTTGGTACATCTTTGTAGCACCAGGGTGAACAGTAAACTGTCCCTTATGGGCCTCCGCCATAACCTCTTCGGTCAAAGGACCTCGAGGAATCACAACACGCTTATGAAACAACAGAAGTCCATCCTCATTCCAAGACACACTGTATTGGTTCTTCACGTAGTCGAGACACTCTCTCTGCACTTGCGCCTCGTGGATCTTCTCCATAAGCTCATTCCTGACTCTCACAGTCTCCATCTCGAGAAGTGCACCCCAAACAAGGTTGTCACCTTCAGATCTCGAAACTTCTCTATGAGGTCGAAGTCACCCATATTAAAACTGGATAGACTCACGGATTTCCGACTCAAAGCATCAGCTACCACATTGGCCTTGCCAGGATGGTACTTCAACTCAAAGTCGTAGTCCTTCAGAAATTCCATCCATCTCCTCTGCCTCATGTTCAGCTCCTTCTAATCAAACAGATACTTCAAGCTCTTGTGGTCACTGAATACCGCAAACTGCATACCGAACAGGTAATGCCTCCAAATCTTGAAAGCAAAAACAATTGTAGCCAACTCCAAATCATGAGTCGGGTAGTTCTCCTCATGAGGCTTTCTCTCCTTCAACTCCTGAAAGCACGCCTCACACTCGTGAGTCCACACAAATGGAGTCTCCTTTCGGGTAAGGCGAGTCAAAGGGAGAACCATCGTGGAGAAACCTTTGATGAACCTCCGATAGTAACCTGCCAAACCTAAGAAGCTCCTCACCTTCGTAACTGTCTTGGGCCTCTCCCAATCCAGCACGGCCTCAATCTTGTTGGGATCCACTGCAACTCCATCCGCTGAAATCACATGCCCTAGAAACTTGACTGATTTGAGCCAAAACTCATATTTAGAAGGCTTAGCATAAAGCTTTTTCTCCTTCAGCACTTGCAGAACAATCCTCAGATGCTCCACATGCTCCTCCTCAGTCTTGGAGTAAATCAGAATGTCATCAATAAAGACGATCACAAACTGATCCAGATATGGATGGAAAATCCTGTTCATGTAATCCATGAACACTGCCGGCGCATTGGTGAGTCCAAACGGGATCACCAAATACTCAAAGTGACCGTATCTCGAACAGAACACGGTCTTAGGGACATCCTTCGGCTTCACCCGAATCTGATGGTATCCGGACCAGAGATCAATCTTGGAATACACGCAAGCACCCCTGAGCTGATCCAACAGATCATCAATCTGAGGAAGGGGATACTTGTTCTTGATCGTCACTTTGTTCAACTGCCTATAGTCGGTGCACAATCGCATTATCCCGTCTTTCTTCTTCACAAAGATGATCGGTGCTCTCCAAGGAGACACGCTCGGCCGACTGAAATCTTTCATCGAAAGATCCTCAATATACTTCTTCAGCTCAGCCAACTCCGGTGGCGACATCCGATATGGAGCTAAAGAAATAGGCCCCACACCAGGCAACAAATCAATGGAGAACTTTATCTCCCGCTGTGGCGGAAACTCAGGAATCTCCTCAGGAAACACCTCGAGGAAATCCCCCACCACAGGAATGCCAGTGATATCCTCCTGTGTCCCACTCACCAAACCTCCCAACATGACATAACCAAATGCCCCTGCTCTCAAGGCCTTCCTAGCCTGCAACAATGAAATATATGGCGAGGAACTAGCTGTGGAATCACACGGAGACATCACCACGCGTTTTGCACAACAATCAATCAGTGCACAGTTTCTAGACAACCAATCCATGCCCAGAATAATCTCCAAGTTGGCCATCGGCAATCCTATCAAATCCACCGAGAACTCACGGCCGTCCCACTGAAACGCTACATCGCGATGTTCAGTGGTAGAATCACATATTTCTCCGGTGGCGGTAGTCACCCGCAACGGTGGAGAAAGCACAGACATGGGCAACTCAAGCCCCAAAGCAATCGGGGTAGTAACAAACGAATGTGTAGCCCCGGAATCAAACAATGCATCAATAGCAAAACCACCAATAGACACAGTACCTCTAACAAGGTTCAGAGCGCGGTCCGGCTGCTGCCTATCCAAGGTGTACACACGTCCAACAGAAGGTGGCACTGCAGGTGCCGAAGTAGAAGCCATCGGAACCATCTGCAAAGGAACTGCCTGAACAGATGCAGCTCTCGCCGTCGACGACGGACAGTCTCTAGAGAAGTGGCCCTCCTTGCCACACTGGAAACAGATCAACTGACCCAAAGCACAGCGACCAGCATGCTCTTTTCTGCACCCCGCACATCTCGGAGTGGAAGGAGGCCTAGCGGAACTCCCCTGCTGTGAAGCAGCCCTCTTGAATTGACCAGGCGCCTGCCTAGTCGCCAACTGTTTACCTTTGCCCTTCCCAGCAAACTTTCTTTCCTTCCAAGAAGTAGAAGCAGGAGTGGAACTAACAGTCCCCTTGGTCTCGTCGACCTTGGCCCTCTTGGCCTTGCTCGCAATGCAGACATACTCAATGTCCTTACACTGCTGAACCAGTGTACCAAAATCCCTCGAAGCAGCTCCATCAATATACTCAACAATCACCTCACTAAGTCCTCTGCGGAACTTAGCAGCCAGAAACATCGGAGTAGGAGGAACCATCCGGAAATGCGCAAACTTCTCAAGCTCATTAAACTTGGCCTGGTACTCGTCAATAGACATCGAGCCCTGAACCAATCTATCAAATCCCCCTGTTTCCTCTCCTGCGCATCGTAGGGAAAGTACTTGCCCTAAAAGCATTCCTCAAAGAATGGCCACGTCATGACATGACCCTGAATCTCATAAGCACGAGAGGTGTTTGTCCACCACTCATGGGCATCGCCCTCCAGCATGTAAGTCGAGAACATCAACTTCTTCGGGTCTGTACACTGCATGACCCGAAATATCTTGTCCAGCGCCTGTAGCCATCTCGCTGCAGCAATAGGATCCAAAGACCCATCAAACACAGGTGGCTTATACTTCCTGAAAGCATTCAGTCGACGATCAATCACATCACGATATTCAGCATGCCCTACCAAGGTCTCCATCGTCTTAGCGACATGAGTAGCACTGCCAATGTGACTCAGGCTTTCATCCTGAACGCTAGGTGGAGGCGGCAACGGCGGTGGTGGCGGTGGAAACTGACCTACAGCAGGACCAGCCCTCATCTCCTCCAACATGACTCTCATCATCGTCATGTTCACCATCCTGTTCGCCTCGAGGACATCCTCAGTGTTCCTCCGGTTCGCTTCACGAACCTCTTCTGCGGCTATCCGGTTCGCCTCGCGAACAACGTCCATCATTGCCGCGTTGGCCAATCTAGTGGCCTCCTGATCGGCTAACCTAGTCGCCTGCATCTCAGCCAATGCAGTCAGGATAGGATCGAGTTGATCCTCAGAAGTCTCTCGTGTTCTCCCAGACCTTACCATGACTCTGCACAAGTTACATAAATTATGAGTTGATCAGGCCCACACAATGTGATCACAAATGCATTATCATAATAGAGTTCGACGGAGTAAACACACAAGACAGACGCAACCAAACATCCTAGCTATTGCAATACATACAGGCTTTTCCCTCGAACCATTGCTCTGATACCATAAATGTAATACCCCGTATATATATCCGATGATGTTATCATATTATCGTATTAAGCTGCGCTTAATTAAAAATGCAGAATATCTTTTTCTTTCAATTATGATGTCATTAATCATTACCAACTTGATTACTTAACCATTTTCAAAACATCGCCTGTATGTACATTACAATAAACAGCTAACTGAAATACCTTATTAATTAAATAACATAAGTATGTCTCTAGTCACAGAACTACCACACGTAGACCGGACAAATCCTGATAGTTTATACAACTCAACTCAAACGTACTAACAACCAAGTGGCATGGACAATCCCCATGCTCACCCAAATAAGGCAACAAAGCCCAACATAAGTCTCAACTCAACAGCAACATAATGATAAAGGCGGAAAACATAAACATCATCCAATCCAGTCATGCCAACATATAACATATAACAGCAATAATCATCAACTAAGCTATGGCCTCCTGCCGCCAGAGACATCAGTCCCCATACTGCCAGAACCTTAAATAAGCATTCGCCAAACGTGGGGTGAGATCTCTAAACAAGAAATCTCAGTAAGGCAAGGGGTCCTCAAGGATCTTCCACCCCAAGCTCACTTACATGTGCAATATAAGTTCAAAAGCAGTTTATCATCATCAGTTCTAAAATAGTACAATGCATCAGATAATCATGTCATGTGTGTCAATTCTATTCTACTGGCCAGAGAAATGCAGGATTTATATACGTCTAATACCCACAAATAGTGCAAGACGCTACTTGCATCCACCCCGGATAACCGTCTTGTATGACGCCACATACTCAGGCTTACCGTCAAGATGGAACAACACATGCATATTAAAAGCCATTACACATAAAGCTCAACAGCATTTCAAATATCCAAAGCATGTAACACAACATGCATATAACCATACCCCCATGGGACATGGTGGAACCACAACATGGCTAAACCGAAGACACGAAAGCATACCTCTTAAGCAATAAATCCAAGTCAAGTCCACACAAGCTCAATGTTCAAACACAACAAATCACAATCTGATTTAGGACCAGCAAGCATATCAATATTCAAAGCTCCATAGCATAAACATAAAGACTACATTTTCCTTTTACGTTTTACGTCTTAAGGCTTCCCACAAAGTCATAAGCCCTTAATCACTTGATTCTGACTTAGTTAATTATTTACAAAAGTTCAACTCAATCAAAATAGGATCCACAAACCGATAGCTCAGTTCTGTATGAACAGTACCTTACTGTTCCTCGAAATCCTAGAATATCTGGATATATGTCGGGGTATATCCGGATATCAATATCCGGATATCTCACTGGCAATATCCGGATATTTATCGACCAAATATCCGGATATTTCGCGACAGAAAGCAGTTTCTGTATTTCGCGAAGATATCCACCAAAGGTCCAACTTTTACCAAATAAAAGCGTTCAAGACTCCATTTTTAGGTCTATACAGGTTCATACACATGTTAGTTACTTGCTTAACCCATTTACATGCAAAGACACCACCTTTAAATCATTTAAACTCATGATCAAGGTTAGGCAACTCACCAAAGCTTTAAACTCAGAAATGGGAGGCTCTTGGAGCTCACCAAACAGCTCCAAATATATTGACTTGCAAGGAGCACGAAAATGCCACACCAAAGGTTGGTTCTTGCACCAAAAGATGACTCCTTGGCATCACAAATGCCAAGCCAAAGGATCACACCCTCTCTAAACTCAAAGTCAACACCTATCCTCACCAAGGCAGTAACAAGAACTCAGAAAAACAACCCCTTTTTACTTCCCAAGGCTAGAATGCACTCACCCATAGAGTTTTCATGAAGAACCCAAGAGGGAATGAGGTCTCTTGGTGTCTCAAATGGAAGGAGAATGAGTTGGTAGGGTGGCTGGTGTCACACCTTCAGCAAACTCACGTAGGAGAAATGTATGGCCTAGGGTTTTGGGCCATACTTTAGTATATATAGTCGCTTAAACCATAAACGCACAATATTAACTTTAATTGCACGCTTAGCATTTTAATCCCAAACTCAGGATTCTTAACCTACTCAATTTTACAAGAATTATCATATATTTCTTATATTTTTCAGAGTACCTTTCTGGTACGCGCTTTTCCATAGCCAGTATCAGTTTCTTGCACCAGTTCTCATTATTTTAACTTGAAATTAGTTTTACAAGTCCTATATATTATTCTAGTAATATATACTCACTTATTAGGGATACATTTTTGGTACGCATTTATACCGACTAGCAGAATCGGTATCTGCACTTTTCGTCCGAAAAGCGACTTTCAACATTATTACTCAATTACTATAATTATTAGAGCCTCATAATAATTATTAGGGTCAATTATGAAATTATTTCATTAAACTCATAATTAACTGATTAATTTCCTTAATTAACGGTGCGGGTTCTCACACCCGCAAGTACCCTTATGAGTCTTTCCACACGTGACGCACTTAAGCAATGAGGATTCATTCCCAACTAGCATCCCTCTAACTCCATTCCAAACTGATGTGGGGATGGAGGTGGTGGCAGCGGAGGATGTTGGCCGCCATGACAACCAATTCTCATCTCCTCCAATATGACCTGTACCATGGTCATATAGGCCAGTCGATTCGCCTCTAATACATCTTCAATGGCTTTCCGGTTTGTCTCTCTACTGACATCCATCATAGACTGGTTGGTCGCTCTAGTGGCCTCCTGTTCAGCTTGTCTAGCCGCCTGCATCTCAGCTAATGCAGTCAGAATAGGATCAGGTTGACCCTCATTCGTCTCCCGAGTTCTCCTAAAAGGCGCTATAACTCTGCACATGTTACACAAAGGATGAGTTGATCAAGCCCATACAATGTGATCACACAAGCATTATCATAGCAAAACCCAAAGAGAAACTCACAAGACAAAAACACAACAAACATCATAAGTTATTGCAATACATACATGATTTTTCTCAGAAAGTGCTCTGATACCATAAAATGTAACACCCAGTGTATACCTAGTTTATTATCATATCATCGTATTAAGCGCTACTTAATTAAAATGCGGAACTAACTTTTTCTTTTCAATTATGACATCATTATTATTAACCAAGTTGATCACTTGATCCTTTTTCAAAACATCGCCTGTATGTAAATTGCAATAAAAGCTAACTACATTGAATAACCTCATGATATAATTAAGTGTGTATCTAGTCACGGAACTACTACACGTAGACCGGATAATATCCTGATACAATTATACAACTCAACTCTAAATAAACAAGTCAAAACAAAGTGGCATGGGCAACCCTCATGCTCACCAAATAAGGCAACAAAGCCCAACATAGTCTCAGCTCAAATAACAATATAATGACAATCAATCATAAATCAGCATCCAAGCAGATCAGCATAAACATGCATACATCAGTCAACTAAGCTCTGGCCTCTTGCCGCCCGAGGTATCAACCCCCGAGGTACCTGAACCTGAAAATGTGCCCCAAACGTGGGGTGAGATCTCTAAAAAGAAATCTCAGTAAGACAAGAGGTCCTCAAGGATCTCTCCACCCCAAGCTCACTTACATGTGTAATATAAGTTCTAAAACAATAAACAATATAAGTTCCAAAATCTGTGCAATGCAGCATATAATCATGTAATGTGTGTCAGAATCCTACTGGCTGGAGAAAATGCAAGAATTACATACATCTACAACCTACAATCAATGCAAGTCGCCACTTGCACCCACCCACAGAATCACCATATTGTATGACGCCACATACTCAGGCTTACCGTCTAGGTGGAACAACACATACATACCATAAGGCATTTGCACTTAACAGCTCAATAGCATTTCAAATATCAATACATGAAAACACATACTGCATATAAACCATCCCTCCATGAGGTATGGTGAAACCAACAATGGCAAAATCGAGGACACGAAAGCTTACCTCGCAAGCTAACTATCCAACTCAAGAGTCCAACCAAGTCCAAGGTCCACAAACAGCACTCTCACAGTCTGTTTATACCAACAATCATATCAACATTCATAATCTAAACGTTTATGACATAAAGACAACGTTTTCCTTTTACGTCACATTCCATTAGGCTTCTCACAAAGCCATAAGCCCTTAAACCAATTGATTCTGACTTATATTTTTCATTACAGAGGTTCAACTTAAACCAATCATGGTCCACAAACCCATAATACTATTCTGTCAGAACAGAAGAGATACTGTCTCGAAATTCTCATAATATCCGGATATTTGTCGTGGCATATCCGGATATCCATATCCGAATATCCAACACCCCATATCCGGATATCAATATCCAGATATCATATCCGGATATTTCGCGACAGAATGCAGTTCTGCATTTTCGGGAAGATATCCAACCAAGGTCCCATTTTTAAGGTTTCCAGATGTTCAATCATGCTTTTCTAGGTGTGTTTAACATGACCCACTCTTAGGTTATTAACTTTATCTTGTTACATGCATCAAGGTTCATTCTTTCCAAAGAAAACTCAATAACAAAGGTGATGAAGCTTACCCAAGGCTCAAACTCAGCAAAGGGGTGTTCTTGGAGCTCACCAACCAGTCACATAACACTGACTTCACAAGACCACGAATTTTCCTTGCAAGCTTGGTCCTTTATCAACAATGGTAGCTTCTTGAAGCTCAAAATTCCATCACAATGACTCTCACAACTCACACCAAGAAGTCAGCCCCTTGAATGCACAGAAAACAGACCCTAAGACTCTCAAGAAAGCACTCTTCACTCTCCCTATGTGCAACAAGCCTACACCAAGATGGAGGAAGGTTTTCATGAACAAAGGTGGAGTCTTTGGTGAAAAAGTGGAGGAAGAGGAGGGTGGCAAGGGTGGCTGCTCAAACTTCAGAAAATCTCACGTAGAGAAGTTAAGTTTCTGACCTAGAAACTTGTGCCACTCACTATATATAACCCCATTAAGTTTAATCAAATTGTATTAACACTAATAGCTACACTTAGCATTTTAATCTCAAACTTGGGATTCTGAACCTAGCCATTTTTCTAGGATTTATCATATTTTTATTTTATTTTTCGCAGCACTTTGCTGGTAGGCGCTTTTACGTAGCCGGTATCAGTTCTGATGCCAGTTCTTATTATTTTGACTTCAAACTTATTATACTAGTCCTAGATATTTTTCTAGTGATATATACATACTTTTCGTAATTTTCCGGGATACTTCATCGGTAAGCATTTATACCGTGAGGCAGCACCGGTATCTGCACTTTTCGTCAGAAAAACGACTTTCAACATTAATACTCACTTACTATAATTATTTAAGCCTCCTCATAATTATTAGGGTCAATTATGGAATTATTTCTTAAATTCACATTTAATTAATTTAGGTTTAATGGTGCGAGTTCTTACAATAAGCCTTCATATTATTTCTCTTTAACAAAGTTTATGATAAAGCATTTCCAAATAAGTGGCAAGTACAACTAGTACTCCTCTTCCTATCCAACTTGCAACCGACAAAATTAGAATGGAAATATGTTGCTTCATTTAAATCGCGATTTGGTTGTTGTTCTGGATCGTCCACACAAGCATATCTATTGGGTCAGCCAAAAAGGCCCATATAAAAGGTTACTCGAATGCTTCCTTAACGTAAGATAAATACAACCTTATCACACTAAAACTCACTCCTCATACACATGCACCTCATGCAACAGGTGAGAGTGCTTGACCCACACTTAGTGCAGACCTACAAGGCAAAATGGTTGTGGCTTTCTCTCATTCATCTCCTATCATATATACCTCTCATCTACCATTGAAGATGCAACTTACGCACACCAATTCACCTTGTTATTATGCTGTTGAAATACAACCATGAAGAACCAAATTGCTCATCACTTCCCCTTTATTCTTAGCCTTTGCTTTAGACACATTTATGATAACTCTCTTGTTTAGTTTACGTATATACCTCTACCTCACTAGATCACTGTTACAATGACATATTACACCCTAAGAGGGAAACATATTCATTTCCATCACACGAACAATTCATTAGCGACATTTGTGAGAAATTATAATCTCATATTTCCATTTTTATACCTAGAAGTTAAGAAACTAACTTGAAAACTAAATTTGTTGTTAAATGGTTCAAACTAGAAGAACTCATCTTACCGAAGCTCCCACTGGCTAAAATCTTGATAGTCATGTGAAGACCTTTAACAAAAACTCATTTATATTAGTTCAGGCTCTTTTGCCTCAAACTCTTATTTTGCAGCTTGCTACTCTTGTCATTGGTATTCCTGTTGTCCTTGAAGAAGGGACGAGGATGATGATTGAAAATATAAGGAGGGAAGTTCAGTATCTCTATCAGCTAGCTTTGTAAAACCAACCAGTGGCACCTCACCTAGAGCCTCAAGATGAATATATGTGTCTAGCTTGCACTTCGCAACATCATGTTCCGCTTTCACAATAACTTGTGGCTTGTAATTCTTTGCAACTTCCATGGTCAGTCATCTTGGCTTAGTCGACCGATTGTCATGCTATTATTCCCCAACAACCCACCCACCAGATCATCAATCTCACTCCATACAAGGCACCACTGTCACCAACTCAGTTTGTTCCCCAAATTCCCGTTGTGGCACTTCCAACCTCAATGTAGTCCTTTCGGGGGCACTGTGCTGCCAGCCGATTTAGTTCCCGATCATTTCTATAATCAAGGTGTTATTCCCCAGAATCTTCCAACCACAACATTCATTTATTTCCCGGACTCCACACGCTTAGCCTTTGCTCGTCCGTAATATTCAACCAAATAATCCTACGCTATCGTCCACCTTGGCCATAACCTTTGGCCCTAACCACAATCGATATCCCAATATCAATATCAACAAGTTCATTACCAGCAGGATCAAGCACACATGTGCACTTAAGGGTACTACCAACATTCCCACTTACAAAGGAAATATTAATACCTTAGAGTGGATACAAAAGTACGAGGCCACCATGGCATTGCATGGAGAATACAAACTCTTCATGTGCAGAACTTTATCTACTCTACCATGGTAAATGCATTTGATAGATACATTAATCTGTTGACCGGTATAATCTCCACTTGGGATGACTTGGCAAAGAAGTTTCAAAATCAATTCGCTGCATTCCGTCAAGTCCCAAGTCAATTCATTCCCTACAATTACGTTACTCATCGCATAGCATCTTATCAAAATTTAGTCCTACATGCTATTTCACCATTTAAAGTACATGTTGGCAACAATAATACACTAATTTTCTCTGCTTCTTGTCATTTTGTGTCGCTAACTATTCAGTCCCACTTATTTACAGTTGACTGATTTGTATTGGATCTTAAATGGGGTGATATTGTAATGCCCCAACAAATGGTAGCATTTATATTGGAAGAAATATAGCTGAACTTATACACACACACACACACACACACACACACACACACACACCCCATTACAAGTTGGAGTTCATAGAACAACATTCTCCATATACAAAAGAGCAAAATATATCAACCATGGGCATTACAAAACTTCCTAAATACATCAGATAACTCAACAATGGTTATTAACTATTCTACTTGCATCAACCAAAATGTTAGTGTAGAAGTAATCAAAACATAATGTCTAGTGCACACAATATCAAGCATTACTTGGGTTGCTAACCTTACTCTAAGTTCTTGAAATGAAATCCCAACAGGGTGGATGTGAATCTTAGTAAATTATAAAACTACTACACATACTCTACCATAATTTAAGATTATGCTATGGTTAGCTTTATCTCATAGTAGATTGCCCTATTATTTGTTTCGTGAAAAAAGAAACATACATATATAACTACACACAGGAAATCTACTGGTCGCCTATAGTTACTGTATGGTCTTGAAGACCCCGGATAAAGCTATGGTATGTGTCTCTCACTTAGTGACCTGTATGTATATTAAGCTCAAATACGACGAGACATCTCTCACAAGTTGTCAACTATGGCACTAGATCACTATTAGGCATTATACCAGTAACTGTGATATATATATATATAGGGAAAAGTGTTTGTCCTTTTAAATGACACAACTTATATCATTTCACTCTCACAAAGAGGTGGGACCCACACCTTTATTTTTTTTGTCTACTCTCTCTCGCCCTTTATATATCTCTTTCTTTTATTCAAAATGACACAACTTTACATCCTTTAAAATGATACACATTTTTCCCCCCCACACACACACACACACACACACACACACACATATATATACTTGAGTTGTCAAAAGAAATACACAGTTAAACATGACATGTAATTAAATAAAATAGATAAGCATTAATCATATAACTAGACAACAATAAATGGCAATCTTCATGATGCAAATGTCCTTGTTGAGTTGCTCGTTGGAGCAAGAGCATCAATAAGGAAGACCAGAGAGCAGTTAATAAGGAACTACTTGTTGGACCGAGCAAGTTCAGCGAGGAAAGCCATAGAGCATTCCTTTAGGGCAGCTGCTCACTAGAGCAAACAAGTTCAGCGAGCAACACCAGAATGCAAAATTTGGGTTTTGCAACTTCCCAGGGATTTTCTAAGGCCTAAAACTCACTAGTACTAGCCACAATACATCATGTTATGCTTCTAAAATAAGGAGAGAATGCATGCAACCTATACCAATACCATTGCCTACAAGCAAACTATGGCTTATTTGTCACCATGCATGATCGTACATTAACATGACCTTCAACCAACAATAATATAATGCACACACACCATCAAAGCATATGTATGCATCTCTCAAACATAATCTCAATTCCATAACAAAATATGCAAAGGTAGTTCTATAAGTTACCTGTTGCAACTCTAATCCCAGCTTCGGTTCTCTTCTACGGTCACTTGATGGGGTTGTTTTCACTAGTTTTAATCTCCCTTCCCTCCTCCTATGTGTGATTTTATATCTCTGCAGTAGTTTCCAGCAAAAGTCTTACATGCAACCTTAAAGCAAGAATGGAATGGTGTGTAGATTTCTATTTAGTTCAAGGAAGTCAAGAAGGGTGGAAGATGATGGGTGGATATGAGATGGAAGCAGAAATGGAAAAGGTGTTGTGAATGGAGTTAGTGAAGAAGGGAATTTTTTTTCTAGGATCTCTCAAGGAGGTGGAGGTTCTGGATTGAGTGAACTGGGAAATTGAAATGTTGTGAGAGGTGTATTTTATGAAATGAAGAGGAAGTGGAGAATAAGGATGGAAAATTCCTAACCACTCTTTGACCCAAGTTTAGTATGAAAATGGAAAAGTGATAGGAGTAAGGCCACTAGAATATTGATTTTGTTTTAATTTTAAGGGTATTACAAATATAATATTAGGAGTTCAATGGTTGGCTACACTGAGCCCTATAGTCACTGGTTTTGCAAATTTAACCATGGCATTCACATATAATTAGTCTCATGTTTTGCTTCAGGGGGTCTTTTCTATTAGAGCAACCCCTATTACTTTAGCCCAACTACATAGAATGATAGCCCAAGACTTGATATCTTTATGTTTGATGTGCCTTTCCAGCTTTGCTCCTGAACAAGGTATAACTGTTGTTGCTGAGACCAGTTTACCATATGAATTGGCTTCCATACTAGAAGAATTTGCTAATGTCTTTGCTATTCCTGATGCCTTACTTCCGGATTCCTCTTATAACAACCATATCAATTTGTTATCTCATGCCAAGAAGCGAGGCCTTATAAATATCCATATTTCTTGAAGAACGAGATTGAGAATCTAGTAACTAAAATGCTAAAGGCAGGACTAATTTGGCCAAGTCAATTCAATTTTAGTTCCTCAGTCCTATTTGTTAAAAAAAAAGGATAATACATGGAGATTTTTTGTTGACTACCGTGCTTTAAATGCTATTACAGGGAAGGATAAATTTTCCATCCCCAGAATTGATGAACTGCATAGGGCATCCATTTTCTTTAAATTGGACTTAAGGTATGGATTTCATCAAATCAAAATGCATACAAATGATATTCGTAAGACAACCTTCATAACACTTCATAGACACTATGAATTTCTTGTGATGCCTTTTGGCTTATGCAATGCGCCCTCAACTTTTAGGTTACAATGAATGAAGTATTTTCGCTGAAGAGGGAAATAATGATGCCTTTGGGGATTCGGCTAACCCCAATGTTGTTTTTTTCAAAACCCAGGAAGACACTTAATAATTCTCAATTGGCATTTAATTTCCAAAGTTATACAACGGTTCAAGTTCCTATGTTAGTCAGTAACAAGGAATGGCTCCAAAGTTATCTCAATTGGCATTCTTTAATAGCAACCAATGGCCCCAATCTCCTGTCCAATGTTAGCAACAACACTATCGTCCGATGCAACAACAAGATCCAACTTCACCTGCGAAAAGCCATGTGATGAACTGTTGGTATCACTCCAAGCGCCACGTGTCTTCCACTATCTCACCAGGACAAGTATGGTCTTGTAGGTGAGGGAGATGTAACGAGTCTACCCAGCAACTTTGGCCCAGTTAAAGATATTGGGACTTCTATAATTAAGCTTCTGGATAGGAAAAAAATTACGAAGTCCAAATGCTTCTCTGGTTACGTAGTGGGCCAAAGTTATAACCGAGTCCATTTTTTTATTTCCTTGGACTATGATGTATTAGTAATGCATAGGAAGGAAATTATGAAGCTCAAATGCTTCTCTGAATACTTAGTGGGCCAACGTTATAACCGATTCTATTTTTTATTTCCTTGCATGTTTGTTGATCGAAGTCATGTATGAAGGACTATAATGTATTACTAATGCCTAGGTCTTGAATGAAGAGTATGGAGAAATATTAAACTTAATTCTTTCTATATCTCTCTTGGTACCTTCTCTTCTTCCTCATGCTTATACCTTCTCCTTGTTTGTGAGTTTTAAAATATGGAGGAAGGTAATATGAGATTCTTGTAAAACCCTTCAATACCATTCTCTTCCTTAATATTAGAGTTCCCCTAATTTGGGGGGTTTAAGAGGGAAAATATAAATAAATTACTTATGTGCCCTTGCCGATTGTAATAGCTCGTGTGCACCTGGTGTATTAAACAGATAATGGTAATAAGCGCAGCTAAATAATTGCAGAAGCTAAAATTTTCCAATTATGAACATTATCAGATAAACCAAGTGGATTTACTTAATTCTTTTTCAAAAGCCGCCTGTATGTAAATTGCAATAATAATTACACTGAATAACCTCATAACATAAATAATGCATCAAGTCATAGAATTACAACACGTAGACCAGACATGTCCTGATACAATAATATAACTTAGTCTGAATAAATACGGCTTATTCAAACGTGGCATGGACAACCCTCATGCTCACCAAATAAATCAACTTAATCATCAAGTCATGTATCAAATACAATGGCCATAAAACATAACAGCAAGACATAAATCATGATAATATGGCAAGGTGCATGCATCATCTCAACTCCGGTCTCCTGCCGCTAGAGGTCTCAATCCCAGAAGTACATGTACCTGAAAATGTGCCCCACATGAGGTGAGATCTCAAACGAGAAATCTCAGTAAAGCAAGGGGTCCTCAATGATCTCTCTACCCCTAACTCACTTACATGTGCAATATAAGTTCTAAAATGGTAACAATAGTATAATATCAAAATCTGTGCAATGTAGTATATGCCCATGTCATGTGTGTATGCATCCTACTGGCCAGAGAATAAAAGGTAGGGATTACATACATTTATAACTAACAGTACACGGAGTCCACCCTGTACCTCACACACGGAGTTACCTTCTTGTATGTGGCCCGACATGCTAAGGAATTATCGTCTCGTGTGGAATACCCCACATACATATGCATATGGCACTTGCACTATAGTAAAATCCAGCTCAACAACATATCCAATATTCATCATATAAACAGATATATTTTCAGAAAAACACATCATGCATATAAATCATTCCTCCAAGAGGTATGGTAGAACAAGCAACGGATAAAACCGATGTCATGAAAGCTTACCTGTAGTGCCAAAATCCCTATCCAAAGGCTCGGTATGTACAGGCACACCAACAGTCACATAATCCGACAATTGCAATCTATTTTGTATGAAAACATAATTAATATTTAAAATTCCCAAATTTCATATCCATTGAGCAATGTTTTCTTTTTCGCTTATGTCCTTCTAAATCATAATTATCGCATATTACCCTCACTATTATTGGCATTAATATTTTTCAGCAGTAATAATGACTCCCTAGGGTATCATACCCAAATGGGAACTTTCCCACGCATCAGAACTGGTTTCTGGTCATTCTGACAGGGGGTAATCATTACCATACAAGGGGTAATCGATTACACAACATGGTAATCGGTTACCAATAACAGGGTAATCGATTACTCCATATGGTAATCGATTACCAAGAATAGGGTAATTGATTACCACGCGGACAGAACATGAAAACTACAGAATTTTCTACATAATCTGTAGGTTTCATGGCTTCCAAGGGTCCAAGGTCCAATTTTTATCAAAACAACAGTTCAACTTACATGTTTAAACATCATGGTACCATATTTTACATGCATCATTAATATTTCCACACTTAACTTCACAAACTAACTCATTTTCAAGAAACTACAAAGGAAATGACTTGTAGTTACCTAGGGACCTTTGAAATCAGAAAAATGGTGAAGCTTTGTGGACTTTGGAGGTGCTCCAAACCACTGACTAGGTGGTGCACGAAAATCCCATTCCAAGGAGGTTCTTTCTTCACGAAGATTGGTTCTTGGAGCTTTCTAGAGGGTCTCCAAGGCTCACACACTAAGAACAACCAAAGTCAACCCTTACTCATTGAATGCATAAACTAAAAACCCTCAAGACCTAGCCTTTACTTCACAAGACTCAAGTTTTACAAGGTTTAATGGTGGTTCAATGATATAGAAGTGGATAAATAGGAAGAAAGGTGAGTTTTTGATCAAGTTCCATGCACAAGGCTCAAGCTCTCATGGAGGAAGAAGATGGCAACCATGGAATCAATCTTGGGATCAGAAAAACTGACCTAGTGTTTAGTGTATGTGACTATTTATATTAGTGTCCCTACTAATCAACAATATTAGTTCTAATAGTTTCACTAATCATTTTCCACCAAACTTAATATTTTGAACCTAGAAATTTTTCTAGGAATTATCATATTTTTCTTATAAATTTTCGCAACACTTTACCAGTACGCGTTTTATACATAGATGGTATTAGCTCAGACATCACCGCTCATTATCTTTACTCCAAACCTGATATCCTAGATCTAGATAATTTTCTATGAATATTTATATTTTTATTATAATTTTTTGGAATACTTCGCCGGTACACATTTATACCGTGAAGCAGAACCGGTATTCACACTTTTCATCATAAAGGCAATTTAAGCGTTATTTGACCTTCTCGATAATTATTATAATCTTTCTATATTTATCCAAAGTCAATTATGGAATTATTTCCTAATTTCATAATTAAATTATTTAAATTCCCAATTTAATGGTGCAGGTTCTTACACCGATCAAAGAAGCTTTCCTACATCAAGTTCGATCCAGTCCCCGCTGTTGCCTCTGCTCTCGCCGAAGCTAACATCGATTGCGATTCCAACCTTATTGTCCAGTCTGCCACAACACTCAACAGCTTTTCCTGGGGCGTCAATGTTGGTGTCCATGCTGTCCTCGATGCCGGCGCTTCGCCTCATTTAATCAGACTCTGCCACCAACGAGAAGGTGAAATCGATTAATTAGAACGCCTTTTTAAATTATTATTTTTTGACTGTTTGGTATGCTGGAATTTGTTATTTCAGATTAAATTGTAATGCTCAGAACCAGTGTTATTAATGATGCCCGGGTAGGGGTATTGGGTTACTGGGTCACTGGTCGGACCGACAGGTCACTGGTCGAACCGGTTGACCCGAATATATATAGATATATACAAAAAAAATATAAATATGAACATATAAATTCAATTATATTTTTGATATCTAAAATGAATTAAACAAGGTTCACTAAATAAGCTCAAAAACATAAAACATAAATAAATAAAAATGCACGCTATTACTATGTCAATTTAAATTGCAACTCAGAATTCCCGTAAACATACATCTCAATGTCATTGAACTCTTATTTTTCAAATTCAACTACTTTAAAATAACATATGTCACATTTTGTTAATTTATTATTCCGCAAATTGCTTCAGTATTGGAAACTGAAATTTGAGGTCATTATAGAATAGTATACTAGCAAATAAAATTACAAAGTTTTTAAAATGAGTTCTACATTTTTTTTCTAATAAGATGAGTTCTGCAAGACCCGACCAGGTCAACAGGTCACCGGGTCACCGATTTTGACCGGGTTCGGCTGAGTTTTGATCGGGTCGATGCATGACCGGTTCAATGCTTAACTCGAAACGGTCCGATGACCGGGTCATCAGGTTCCGGGTCGACTCGGCCGGGTCAGGTTGGGTTTTACAACAATGCTCAAAATTGGTTGGGTCATTAGGTTGCGATAATTGTTATATTTTTTTCATTTTAATGAAATATAGATTATGTAATTCACTACACAAAACTTTCATATTTTTTTTTAATTTGCAAGACTCCTTTTTATTATTATTTATTAATATTTTTTTGTCAAATAATGATATAAATTTTTTCTATAGTAAATCAAAATTAAATTTTATTTAATTATAATTATATGAATTATTTTTTAGAGAGAAAATAATTCTGTAGACTGAGAATCAATTTTTAAATGTAAAAATTACATAATTTTTTATTTTTATTTTAACTTAATTTGTAAAATATAATAATTATATTAATTTTTTGAATAAAAGATGAAATTGTAAAAACATCCCCATAAGAGAAAGAGAATTGACTTTTTATTTGTATCATTTTCCATTCCATTAAAACAACGATTTTCATATCTCGTCCCATACCCCCCCAGCTGAACCAAGGGGACACGACTCCCTCAGTGCCCCCACTTACATGGCAGCTACTAGCGAGTGGGTAAAAGATTAAACAAAAGAACACGTCATTGTTATAGTTATCATCTTCTAAATCTCCTATTGCTTAAGCTGAATCAGCATCAGCTGGTGACTTTAATACGGCACCGTCTTCTTTAATATCTTCATATCAAATCATCGTCTGCGCTAATACAATCGTTGTCTCCTGAGTTCGGAAGGAAACAATGGCGACGACTCGCGTGATCATCAGAGCAATTAAGAAACGCACCGTTTTGTTCCCCGCATCGCACTTTCTCTCTAGCTTCTCCGTTTCCTCTTCTCGACACGTAATGATTCATTCAGACGAAACCGTTTCGATTCGTTTCTTTCTACAGTGAGTGTTGAGTGTTGACTGTGCTATTGTTGTTGAATTGGATGTATAGGGTAGTACGCTGGTTGTGGCGGAGCACGAAGGTGGTGCCATCAAAGCTCCTTCTCTCTCAGCACTTGTTGCTGCAAAGTCTCTCACTGGTCACGAATCTTCCGTTTCTCTTCTCTTGGCTGGTTCGGGTCCTTCCCTCCATCAAGCTGCTTCACATGCTGCTTCTTGTCACCCTTCAATCTCTCAGGTAATTCGGACTCTTTTTTCTTTTTTTCTTTCTATTATCAAATTTGGGTTGAAATATGTCGTTTAGGATTTCTTTTCATGGAGTAGATATGCGGATTATTCTTAGTCACTCAATTTATTCATGTGAAGGGGAGTCTTTGATTAGTGAAGTGCCAATGTAATTAGAAATGAACTAAGTGATGATCATACAACAACTAGAAAGAGTCTATAAGTCGAAGGACACGTTAGAGAATAATATAAATTATTAAAAAGGCCTTCATTTAACACCTTAAGGTTTTGGGTTGAAGTGGTTTTTAATATCGTATCAGAGCTTCAGTGACCATAAAATCACGAGTTCGATTCTCACCGCCCCCACGTGTGGAATTGAATAAAAAAAAAGCACAAAAGAAGGTAAACCAAAAATTGGGTCTGTGCAATATCCACACTTCAAGCCCAAAGGACTTTTGTGTGAGGGGGTGTGTTAGAGAATAATATAAATCATTAAAAAGGCCCTCACCTAACACCTTAAGGTTTTGGGTTGAAGTGGTTCTTAACAGGACCCGTGAACTCTACTTCTTAAGGTTTTGGGTTGGGACGAGGTGTTGAGTTCACCCTGGGCAGCCTATATTTTACTCGAAGGTTGGTATTGCCATTTGACTAAAAAGTCATAGGTTGGATTCATGTAATGTAATCAGCCTCTTAGCCTCTTGTAAATGTAAGGTGAGGCTTCCTATTATAGATCTCACTCATGACCCTTCGTGTATATCGCCATTGCAGGAGTTTTATAGTGCTAGGCTGCCTTTTTTCTTACAATTTATTTATGTGTGCAGAGTTAGTCCCTTAATTTACAAAATTGGTATCAGGATAGTCTTTCTTCCATCTCACTTCCCATAAGTAAATTTAGGTACTGAATTGTGAGGGAATGATATTTCTGGTGTCTTTGTCTATGTTGCCTAGTTATTATTAATATTATTATTATTTTTTTTTAATTTTAATGGCTGTTGTCCTCAATTGGATACTTTTGCTAATATGCTCCGTAGATGAGTGGCAACTCATGTCTGAGTGCATTGAGCATTTATCTTGAACTTGAAATGATAGAAAGGAAAAAGAGAATGGAAATTTTGTAAGAATTGAGGAAGGTAGCGGAATGTGTGTGTACAAATATTGGAAAGGAAGATTGAACTTCAGGATTTTGATATTTGCTGTGGGTGTGCTACTTGTGGCGTAGGTGCTGGTGGCAGATTCAGATAAATTCAAGAGCCCTCTGGCAGAACCCTGGGCTAAACTAGTACATTTGGTTCAGCAGAGAGGTGGTTACTCTCATATAATTGCTGCTTCAAATTCTTTTGGGAAAAATGTCATGCCGCGTGCAGCTGCCCTTTTAGATGTTTCTCCAATTTCTGATGTTACTACAATTTCTGATTCTCATACTTTCGTGAGGTACATTTTGTTGGTTTCTCTCTCTCTTTCTTTCTCTCTTTAATTAATAGAAACCTGTTGTTTATTGCACAATTTGATGCTGGTCACCTACTATTAAATCTGTCATGGATTGGTGTTACTGCTGGCTAAACTTACGCTATCTGGTAACATCGAATTGTTATCGTTACAGTGTAAATTCCATGGTCAAGGTTGCATATTTAACAAGACCCTCCGTTTAATATGATGTGAGTTATTGACTGTTTAAGCTATTGTGACGAAGGAGCAGTACTATTGCCTGGAGCCTTTTCCTTGCAATACGCAAGGTTCATATTATTGATTCATGGAAGATCTCTCTGCTTTTGGACTGCATTTGAGAAGAAACTGTTTTATCATAAAGCATCCCGGTCAATCTATATAATCACATATCTGACTTTATCATTTTTAAGGTTTTTGGAGTCGTAATGCTAAAAATGCTGTTAATGCATCATTTTCTTAATTCTTTTTTGCTGTTTGCCCACAATTTTAGTATGACAAGCTTTTCTTCAGCTCAATAGTCTATGCTTTCTTTCTTTTTTACATGTTGATAAGAATTATTTGCAAACAAATCGGTGACTACTTTGAGATCTAATACTAAGCTGGAGTCTGGAGTAGAAAAATGAAAAACCTCTAAACCTGGATTATCTCCAGACTTAACATTCAAACTTTTTGAAGGTATTGCTGTCTGAGCATAATTGTCATAGATAGCTTCTGGCTCTTGATAATAAGATATCAGAACAAATATGAACTCATGATAGTCAAGACTCTAAGGTGTGGACTGAAGTGATACAATGTGTATGGTGGTTCATGCATATAGAAGATTTTTGCAGTCTATGCATAAGGATTACTATAGAAAGAGTATGTAAAGTGAAATTCTAGTGTACATTGATTTGCTAAACAAGGACATGATAACAGCTTAGGCTTTCATGAGCAAGTATTCTTGTAGCTTATTTATTTGTTCTGCTGCTAAAATTGGCCTCCATAGCTAATACTTAGTATCAAAATGAAAGAGTTTGCATGTGGTAGGGCATATTTATAGAGTTGAAGAGATGGCAGGCACAGTAGGGATGTCTTTTCATTTTTATTTATTTTAATTTTTTTTTGTGATTTTGGCAGCTAATTAATGCAGCGCATAGTGCTTCTCATATTTGAGTTATTCATTATGAACCTGCTTCCATCTTAACTATGAAATATAAATGTTGGTTTCTTCGTCTGGCTGGAAGTAAGATTTTAATTTTATATACAGGCCAATATATGCTGGAAATGCACTTTGTACTGTCCGGTATACTGGTTCCAATCCTTGTATAATAACGATAAGATCCACATCTTTTCCTGTTCCCCAGAAGCCAGTTGACTCAAAATCTAATGAGGCTTCAATATCTCAGGTTGACCTTTCAACCTTTGATGAAGGTCTGTTTTCCTGTTTCTGGTGCATGTACGTTTTTGTTTTGGGGAAAATTGAAAAAATACAAGAGGTAGGAAATGCATCTTGTCCTTGTTTATCTGTTGACTATAGGTCCTGGTTGAATGCTTCAAAGAGCAATGGATCAACATTATCAGGGTTAATTTTCTGCTGTCATTTACATTTATTTGATCATTTACTGCCTGTCAGACTTGGATATTTGAACCTACCCCTTGTGATGAGATGAACTAATTCTTCTTATTTTTTTTGGGCAGATCTCGGCAAGTCTAGATATATATCTCAAACTTCTCAGGACGATGAACGACCAGATCTTGGGAATGCACGAATTGTAGTTACTGGTGGCCGTGCACTAAAGAGTGCCGAGAACTTTAAATTGATTGAAAATCTAGCCAAGAAACTTGGTGCTGCTGGTATTATTTCCTATATCTGCTGTTATGAATACTTATTTTTATAGCGAGTGATTGTTATTTCTATTTTGCTGGATCCGGCATTTGCTCACTGATCTAAATTCCTAGGTCATTGATGGCAAAAATCTCTTAATATCTTTCGCTACTATCTGATTTTACATTCTATTGTTTTTTGTGTGGATTAAGTAAACATCTGCTAACGTCATTCTCCTTTGCTTAGTTGGTGCCACTCGTGCTGCTGTCGATGCGGGATTTGTTCCTAATGATCTTCAGGTGACAAATTTACTTCCTTTCAGATAAAAATTAACTACCCCTTGAAATCATACACATTGCAAAAACAAAACTGAAGGAGAACAGAGTAAACTCATTCTAAACTACTCTTTTTACGTCCTTGGCTACTTGCATACTGAATTTCTCCCTTGATCCTTCTTGTCATGTTGCTCTGTGTAAATGGGAAATACTGTGAAAGTTAAGATAATTGCAAACCTATAAGGTTGAAACTGCAAAACATCTCTGAATGGAACAAAGAGGAATGGAACGTTAGCTCAAATGTCACTAAAGAATATTAAACGCATTAAATGCTGATTATATACTTTTGTTTTCTGTCAAGCAGCAGTGCATTACTAAATCATTTTATGTTATCTTTCTCTCTTTTAGCAACTTCTTGTAGTTTAGAAAATTAAAAGCGCAGCCTTGCAATCACTATTTGCTGGGTCGAAGAAAGGGCTGGATATAGTGTTAGGGTCTATAATAGGCAATCGTACCTTGCATTTGCAGTAGGCTGATTCCATTAACCGTAGCACCAAGGTTCCCCTTGACAAAATATTTTAAGCTGCTATCATGACAAAATATTAACATTAGATATTTTAAGCTGCTATCTCTGTCTGATGCATAAATTAGGAGAAACAAAATGTTTTTTTCCTGCTTTGCTGACTTGCTACCGAATGCTTATGCAATTGCATTTCATTTGGAGGATTTGGATATGCATTTAATAGGCTTAGTATTGAGTGTCAATAGCCATTTCAACTTCATACATCAATTCAGGCCTAATATATATGTTCTTAAGTCTGTGTTTCCTGTTGGGAATTTGATATATAGGTTGGCCAAACTGGAAAGATTGTTGCTCCCGAACTCTATATAGCTTTTGGTGTATCCGGAGCTATTCAACACTTAGCAGGGATGAGGGATTCCAAGGTTATTGTTGCCGTGAACAACGATGCTGATGCTCCTATATTTCAGGTAATGGCACTCTCTTTTAAACTGATAAAACTACTTAAGTGCGTGCATTTTCTACTTTATTTGCCACAAACAATCCTAAGAAGAAATCAGTTTTGCCATATCTATATGATAATTGCAGGTTGCTGATTATGGACTTGTAGGAGATCTGTTTGAGGCGATACCAGAGTTACTGGAGAAGCTTCCTGAGAAAAAATAAAACGTGTAACATGCATCTGTATATACTATAAAGTTGCAGAATGTATCATCCTTACATGTGTCCGTTTCCAGAGAAATAAATCGATTCAATTGCATTACACATCCATATTGTGACTTGTGGCCTAACAGTTCTACATGCTGTCTTTGAATGACAAGTGACAACACTTCTTTTTTTAAACCAGCACATTTTTAGGAAATTTTTTGATGCATACATTGTGGAGCATTGTTATCACAAAAACATAATAGATAAAATTAGATCATTCATCGTTTCACCCAAAACTTAATAATATCTGAGCCCAAATTTTGTATCTGTGAAGTTCCTGTGCCGCCAGATTTTGTATGCTTGACCTTTTCCTACACACTACTATTTGCGTGCGTTGCCCTATATCTAAGTAAGCGTTCGGAGAAGTTTTAATGTGTGTGATTTTTTTTTTTTGGATACAGAAGGAAATAACCCCAACCCTTCATAAAGAATATGAAGAAGAAGAGGGGGAAATGAAGGGGAAAATAATTTGGGATGAAGGTGTTGATGTTGATATTGATACAGAAGGAAAATAAAAAACACAAAACAGAACATATGCCTAGCCAGGCATCAACCTGGGAACAGAAATGCCCAAACAATCATTTTGCAGTAAACTTCTACAGCCATCTAGGGGAGGGAGTCGAACCAAGTTGTGATCTAGGCGTCGTCCACAAGATGAGAGGCCATCCAATCAGCAACCTGTTACCTTCTCTAGGAACATGAAGAAACTCCACCTTCCACTTTCTAGCAATGTTCTCCTTAATTCTGAGAATCAAATCAAAATAAGGGTGAGAATTAATGTACCCATTAGATATCATATTCAAGGCTTCAACAAAATCATCTTCCAAAATAACTTGGTGAACTCGAACATTCCAAGCCCATTCCTAACCAGTCAAAAGACCCCAGAGCTTTGCCAAGGCTGTACCACTGCCCAATTTTCTAGAAAACCATGTGATCCACATACCAGAACAATCCCTGCAAACTCCTCCATAACCTAACCTCGACCCATTATTAGCACAAGAACCATCAGTATTAATTTTCAACTAACCTGGAGGGGGCAAATTCCATTTAACAGCACTTATCTACTTGGATTGACAAAAAGACGCTTCCATCAACATGCAGTCTGCCACGTTGATCTTTTGCACATAAACCATAGATTGCTGATAAACTTCGAAGGGGGAATGGCATGTTTCATTAAACACCAAGTTATTCCTGTTCTTCCAAAGAAGCCATCATATCACACCAAATAGTTTCCTCCAATCCTTATTTTGGATTCTTCTGTTAAGATTCCTACTTGTCCAGCTACTGAAGTCCCCGATGAAGAACAAATAGCGATCACTCTTTCTGATGCATAGCTCCTAGACTTGATGGGCCAAGGTGCAGTCTCTAAGAGCATGAAGACAATCTTCTACAGGAAATTGACGTCTAGGACAAGAAGCATCCTCACTCATATGTCTCCTACTTCTCTCACCATTTCTCACCGAGAATTAGCCACAGGAAAAGCTTGATACATTGAGGGCCCTCCCAATCCCATGCCAGAGACCAATTTCTGCAAGTACTATCAGCTTGATTGGGATACAAAAGAGAGTAAGCTGATTTTAAAGTGAAAATGCCCGAAGAAGAATGATTCCACAGAACTTTATGAACCCCAGTTGCGCCAGAAGGGGGGGATTATATCAACAGCAACATGTAAATCTTCCTATGTCAGGTGATCTACAATCTTTTTCCAATGCTAGTTACATAATTGATTAACAATCGAGACTTTCCAGTTGACAGCATCCTCAGGAAGAGGTTGAATGATTCTATCCAGCAAAACCCTCACCCCAAGAACCCATTTATCCCTCTAGAAGTTAGTGCTGGAGCCAATAACCATTGGAAATCTGAAGCTAACTTGGACTTGATTCCAGACTTTACACACTTCTTTCCATGTATTAGAAATATTTTTACCATGCTTAGATTAGGAATTAAATCAGAGTTCACCTTATATTTGTCGCGAAGGATCTGGACCCAGAGAGCTTCTCTGTTGGACAGTAGGCTATGACCAATTTTCATTGAAAAAGCCTTACTAATTTTACCTTGGCCCTCAGACTTAGGCCACCTTCTTTCTTGGGCCAACAAATTTTGTCCCAATGAACAATATGGGTCTTCCTCTGGTCAAATTTGGACCTTCAAATGAATCCTCTCGTTATCTTCTCAACCTCCTTACATACACTGACAGGGAGAGTTGCTATTTGCATAGAATAAGCTGGAAGAGCTTCCAGAAAAGATTTGGCCAACGTGACATGACCAATTACAGATAGGGACGACTAGTTCCAAGTGGAGAGTCTATTATGAACCCTCTCTAGAACATGTTTAAAATTAGCTCTAGACACTCTTATGCTTCAAGGGCACCCCTATATATTTCCCCAGATCTGGAGTAATTCCCACGCAAGGCAATCACTAATCTCCCTAGCTCTGAAGCTTCCAACATTCTTGGAGAAAAAGACTCTGGTTTTATCCCATTGACTTTTTGCCTTGAAGCTTCGGTAAAGATTTTTAGAACCTAGTTGATTACATGTGCTTGCTCCAAAGATGCTTTATATCGTCGGCAAAAAATAAGATGAGAAACTGGAGGAGCTTTCATTTTCAGGAATATAGGTTTATGATAAACCCATAGTTTATCATGTTTTAAAGGACAAAAATCACATTATTATCTAGTCAAAAGCATGAGAACTTATAGTTATTTGGCTAAGAAGAATAACTTTGAGTTATTGACTCATGTGAATGGTTTTTGCTTGTTTTGTAGGACAATTGAGTTGAATTGGAGCAATGGTTAAGCTAGAAGGGCTTAAAGCGATAAATGAGGAGCAACGATTTAGTGGAATCTCCTTGAAGCTGTTTTCCGGCCAATTCTTCGCATCGAAGATGATGAATTTGGGTATTATATTATGCATTGAAGTTGTAGATCTTTCTTCTATCTTTACAATGAGATCAATATCACATCAATGAGATGAGTATAGCTAAAGTTATGGTCTAAATACAAAATCATATTTTTGTTGTCAAAATAACGCATTTTAGCATGGTAATGGGCACTTTAGCTCCCATGCGCGAAGCAATTAAGGTCCATTACATGGTTTTCACCTAAAACAAGGATGCCTACACTTATTTAAGCTATTTTTCATGAGTATTTGATAGAACTTGACACCAGAGGCATATTTTTCATCGGAGAAGTGCGTTCTTCATTCTTTACAACGAGATCAAGATCTCATCAATCGGATGAGTATAGCTAAAGTTATGCTCAAAATACAAAATCATATTTTTGTTGTCAAAATTGTTGGACAAGTGGCCTCAAACTCAAGAGGGGAGGTGAATTGAGTTTTAAAAATATTTTCACAAAATGCCTCACTTCCTTTCTTGAAATCGATTTTCTTAGAATAATATAATTTGACACAAGCAAAGTTTAGAGAATAGAAATTAACACAAGCAAATGGTATGTAAAGAGAAGAGATAAAAGGTTCAAGTGATCAAATAATGCTAATATAAAGAAATGAAGAGTTAGAGAGATTGCAAACACTATATATCTTGGTTCGGTCACCACCACCGTGACCTACGTTCAGATTGAAATCGCCCGTTCAACTTTTCACTAAATTATCAAGCTTCAAGAGTGCTTGACAAACCACTACAACCTTCAAGAATATCGATTCTTGAAGCCTTTACACTTCCACTCACTTACTTAGGTTATGAGCAACCTCTTTCACTAGGGTCTCACTACCCTTAACACAAATGAACAGATTGAGAGTATTTAGAAAGGGATATGTACTCTTGAAGTACAGATTATACAAGTTGAAGCTTATAGGTATTGATCAATGACACAAGATTAGAGCTCAAAGGTGATTTATGATCAAGATGATAGAAAGTAAGCAAATGATATGAAATAGAGCAAGAATAATGATTGGAAAAGGTGTCCCCATCAATGTGAATAGTGATCACTATTTATAGAGGGCCCTCATGACCCTTTGAACACACATTTTCGCAAAACTAGTCGTTTATAGCCGTTATACTGCTTACTGTCCAGTAAGTATTCGAATACTATTCGTGAGGTATTTGAATACTTAAACTGGTATTCGAATACTTTTCTCAAGGTATTCGAATAATTTGTTCTCAGTATAAGTATTTGAATACAGACAATGGAGTATTCGAATACTTTCTTTAATTATGCAGTTTTATGAGTTGTAAAGTATACCTTTTGGTCTCTAATCACTTTCAATGTATTTCCTTGACTTGTACAAAATGTTTTGAAGTTATTAAACATGTCAAGGATATTTTTCATAACAATTAAGGCTTTCAAGTGATAGATGACATGGATAATGCATGCATAGAGTTAATTACCCTTTGAGCTCTTTTATGCATCATTAATCAATTACTTTTACATTTAGATCTAAGCTCTCAAGAGCATGAATCAATGATGATCTTGTATGTTGACTGATTTGCTCTTGTTGACTTGTTTGAATTGCTTCCTTGGGCTTTTGATTGTTGCGAGTTGTATTATCCTTAACATCGCTTCTATGCTTGTTTGTTATCATCAAAACTCTTGTATGATTGAATTCTTCATATTAAGCGCATTGGTTTCACAAAAATAGCGCATTTTAGCACGGTAATGGGCGCTTTAGCTCCCATGCGCGACCCAATTAAGGTCCAATACATGGTTTTCACCTAAAACAAGGATGCCTACACTTATTTAAGCTATTCTTTATGAGTCTTTGATAGAACTTGACACCGAAGGCATATTTTTATCGGAGAAGCGCGTTCTTCATTCTTTTGAGAGCTAGAGACGAGTCAGAGGCAAAATTACGCTACAAACCTTGAAGATTCACCATACCATCACACTAATGGAGTTTGGGGAAGCTTTTATGTTTTCTTGCTTTCTTGATTCCACTATGTTAGGCTAGTTTTTCTTTATAGTTAGGGCTAGAGGAAACCCAATCATATCTCTATCTTATGAATAATCTTTAATATCATATTTTCTTTTTATATTGAATGAATATATTTTTTCTTCATGCCTTCTATGAGTTTGATCTTGTAAATTGATCTAGGGTTAATGTGTGGCAATAGGGATGTTGATATATGAGTCATGCGTAGTAAATTCATCGTTAATTCTTATGATTCTAGGATAGACATGAATAATGAAATTTTTATGATTCTTGGATTTAATGCTTATTTTCTTTGAAAAACAACTGAGGAACTAGGATTTTTTAAAGAGAATAAGGAATTAGGATGCCAATGGATTGAGTCTTAATTAACTTAGGAGAATCGACTGGCGATATGAAATGTACATTTAATTAAAGGTTTTAATTCATAACATAAATGAGAGATTGAGGGAAATGGAAACTCTAATTGCTTTTCTTGGTTGTCAAGTAATCCAAATTTTACGTTCATGTTGGTTATTTAGTTTAGTTTTCATATAATATTCGTGATTGATTATCCAACTTAAGCGTAAATAGGGAAATTAGTGGTTGAAATCTAATCCTCGTGAAAACGATCTCTTACTCATATACTTTATTACTTGTACGACTGATGCACTTACCGAGTTTGCAACCATTTCCAAGCTTTGGTTTCAACATCCAAGTTAATCAGGTGGGCTAATCTTTCCACACACAAAACAAACATATAGGGAAAGATCAAATCTCCTTATCTTATACCACGTTGAGGTTTACACTCTCTAGTGATTGTACCATTCCATAACAGGTTCATGGTACTAGAGGCAATACATCAATAAACCAGATTTATAAGCATATAAGAAAGCTTAAGATCAGCCAAAGTGTCACAGAAAAACTCCCAACTCAGTCGATAATAAGCTTTTTCTAAATCGACTTTAATCATCATCCATCCCTTAGCACGACTCTTAACCAGCATTGAATGAATAGTTTCTTAGGCAATGATGATATTATCAGTACTTGGTTGCCCTTAATGAAGCTACATTGGTTTGGTGCTACTAGCCAAGGCATGAACTCTTTCAATCTCTTAGCAAGCAGCTTGGTGATAGCTTTGTAAACCACATTGCACTAACTTATTGGTAGAAGATTCATAAATGAGCACCGGTAGGGTAGGGTAGGTTGAATAATTCACTGAAATAGTAGTAGAGTGACTTATAATTATTGGAATGGAGAGTAGGAAATTAATCTTGCATCTTTAGTCATGAGATTTTGAGCCTAAATAGATAATTTCTTCGGAGTGCACTTTGTATAAAAACACTATGCCACTTGTTTTGAAGTTTATATTAAATGTTAATTAAGACTTGTATTTTTTTATTAATCTTATAAAGTTTATATTTATTTTAGGCGTGCCGTATCATATTGTTCTTAGAGACCAATATATTTAGTGAGTTTCAATAGTATATTGATATAATTTAAGCTTGAGTCATCCAAGCGCATCTGGTGTAGTGGTATCATAGTACCCTCCCACGGTACTGACCGGGGTTCGATTCCCCGGATGCGCATAATTTGCAAACTGTCTAATTTTTTGGTTTCTGTTTTTCACTCAAATATCAGGACATACTAAAAGTTAACATCCGTATTGTTGCAATTTAAATTTACAAGTGCATGGACTCTTCTTAGATTTTATGTTGAATTAGATAAAATTATATATATATATATATATATATATATAGGCAGATTCTTTGACATCAATGACAAACTTTGAAATTTGTCATCAAATTTTAACCGTTATTTTTCGCTAATCAACGATTATCATTTATTGAAAATCAAACTTAATAATTAATTATTATTCTCAATAAATGATAATCGTTGATTGACAAAAATCAACATTTAGGATTTGGTATTAAATTTCAAAGTTTGACACTAGTGTCGAAAAATCGTATTATTCCTATCCCATAGGATATAGTAGCCGCAGATAAAATTATCTCAAACAGTTTGAGAAACGATAAGCCCTGTATATACACATTATACACGAAAATAGATATATATGAATATTGGAAAATTATTTCAATAAATGATAACTGTTGATTGACAAAAATCAACATTTAGGATTTGGTATTAAATTTCAAAGTTTGACACTGGTGTCGCAAGATCCTATTATTCCTATCCCATAGGATTTAGTAGCTGGAGATAAAATTATCTCAAACAGTTTGAGAAACGATAAACCCTATATATACACATTATAAACGAAAATAGATATATATATATATATATATATATATATATATATAAATATTGGGAAATTATTTTCTCCAACTGTAAGAGATAATTATCTCACCCAATGGGTGCAGCTCAGTTGGTAACTTGGCGCTGAGTTAGTGGGATTGGATATGTGTTCGATTCCCGCTGAATGCATTCTTGGGGAGGGGGCTGAACCTTTAGCCATCACTGTTCCCCCGCACTCCGGATTAGTCCCATAGTCGGCTCAAAGAGTCGAAGCTCGTGGGGATACCGGAGGGAGCCAACTCGTCTCAAAGAGATAATTAGGGTTTGGTAACTCCAAAAAGAGATAATTATCTCATGTTACAGAAACATAAAAGACGTGTATGTAATTTTTTTATTTTTTATTTTTTGTTAACTAATGGGCTTCACATTTCGAGTTTTAATTTTGTGCTCCCAATGCACATCCCAATCAGTGGGTCGAAAGAAAGAGAAGGATCACCATGGGTAGGGGTGATAAACGAGCCAGGGGCCTTTGGCTCGCTCGTGAAGGCTCAGGCTTACGTACCTAATATTGGTTGTTGGAACCAGGTTTGGACTTGTATAAAAGCTCGTTTAGTAAAATGGTCTTAGGCTCCAATTCAAAAGCTCGGTCTTAGAGCCTCTCAGGCTGGCTTAGTATATTAATTTTTATTTATATTTTTTATACTATTTGTAGTAGCCCCCTCTCTCTCTCTCTCCTCTCAATCCATTTCACCCCTATTTTATTTGTTAAACAAACTTTTTGAATGATTTTGTTCTATATTATGTTGTTTCGATATACATTGAATTTATGAAATTTATGGAATTACTAGTGTTTGATTGTATATTCTGTTTAGATAAATTTTTATTGTCTTATTTTTTTCTAACAGGCTAACAGGTCAAATCAGACTTTTATTTTTTGTAAATAAGGCAGACCACAGGTCGATAATTATATCCGTAACAGGTAACAGGCTTGGTAAGGCCGACACATTTAATCACAGACTTAACTTTTTAAGACCAAAGCTCGCCTCGACTCGGCCCGTTAACACCCCTAACCATGGGCCAAGACCACTTTAAATTTTTTCCTACATTTCTTGTTAGTATAATTTTTTTTTTTTTTTTTGGAGTTACCCAACCCTAATTATCTCTTTGAGACGAGTTGGCTCCCTCCGGTATCCCCACGAGCTTCGACTCTTTGAGCCGGCTATGGGACTAATCCGGAGTGCGGGGGAACAGTGATGACTAAAGGTTCAGCCCCCTCCCCAAAAATGCATTCAGCGGGAATCGAACACATATCCAACCCCACTAACTCAGCGCCAAATTACCAATTGTGCTGCACCCATTGAGTATAATTTTTTTTTTTACTGATATTAAATACGAGAAGTATTACCCATAAAGATTAAACTCTTATTCTTATAATAAGTAAGTCCGGTATATTCCTTTATTCGGTGAAATGACTCAAAAGTCAAAATATACTATAAATTAAAATGTACTTTTTCAATTGAATTACCAATTTACAGGTGCAGCGACTCTCTTGTGCACGGCAAAATTCACAAGCACCAGACAAGCCTGTCGTTTGTACCTTCATAGACATAATAACTGCAACCAAATTCTGTGAAATAACAAATAGAATTTTGTCCATTTTGCAGCTAGCGCCTAGAGCTAGCAGCTACACGAGAAATTCCTAACTAGTAATACGCAAGCATTCGGATCATAAAGCCATTCTCATGTTTGTTTGGCCTCTCTCTAGCTAGACTCAAATTAGCGTAGGGGAAGCTAAAACGCTTCACTAATGCTAATGTGGTGGGGCTATGTGAGACTGTCTAGAAAATAGACTCTCACAAAATACCAATTCTTTTTTAATTGAAGATTCTAATTATTTAAATAAAAAAATATTTTTTTTGTTATAAAAGATAAAATTATTTTTAATTTAAAATTATATTATTTTAGGATTTGGGAGAAAAAATATAAGACACTTTAAAAAATTCATATTATAAGAGAAAAATAAATTCTAAAAAAATATTATAACCCTAAAATAAATTGTAATTATAAAAATACCTTAATTTTCATCCCAAAATAATATCGTTTTGGGTTCAATATAGATAACTTATCTATATTGACTGTAGAAAAGATGAACCCTATATATATATAAACACCCTTACAAAAATGAGAAAGATTATACTTACACTCTCTTAAAATCATATATATCTTAACCGTCGAATTTCGTTAATTAACGATTATCATTTATTGTGAATTAATAATTAATTAATGAATTTAATTTACAAAAATAATAACCGTTGATTGACGAAATTTAACGGTTAAAATATAATTGTAAAATATTATAAACAAAATAGACTATATCTTGTAAGTATAACATTTCTGTTAAAAAATTACAAAACTTGTTAGCTACACCATATAAAGTTAGTTACAAGCGCATAACTAGAGTAGTTTGGCCAAATTTCCTTTAACGTGTTCCCACTTTATGCATGATTGGCTGGAAATTGGAAGGACCCTCATAACTCGGGATGTTACCTACCGATCCAGCCTGCTAGTTTGTTGGTTCTTTGAATTATATATTCTATTATATTCTCCAATCCCTCCCCCAATTTTTTTCTTATTATTATTGGGAGAGAGTTGTTGGAGAAAAAGGAAACAGGAACTTAATTATTGAAATGATATTTTATAGTTATCTCCAAGCATAATAAACAGGGCTCGAAAGAATAAAGATGTTTTGGTTTGCTCTATTTTTTTAAAAAAAAATTATTTTCGGATTTTCTTAATAAAATTTAATTATATATCATTTCAAATATAAATAAGCTAGTTTAAACTTTAAAGTTAAACACGATAAATTAAAGGGGAGAACATTTGATATCATCCCTGTCCCTGGCTGCAGCTCTGTGCGTTTACGATTTGGTAAACAACAATGATTATAAAGGAATTTAGGCACCTATTTAATAAATAATATGTTCCTTTTTTATGATTACTTGGGAATAACCTGATAGAATAATGAGCTAGTCATGAAGCAGACGTATGATTGGAGTTGGAAGTGTTAGTTGAAGCACACTACTTTACTAACTGATTAAGCGGAAACTAGCTACAATATTGAGCAAGAAAGGACAAACCAAATTACACGCACAGTGACAAGTGAAGTACTTGTAAAACAGATTTAAAATCAGTGATATATTTGGTTGTTAAATTGATCGAACTATTTAAGACAAAATTTGTTAATACTTACGCGTATATATGTACCAAATGAATAAATCTTAGGTGCATCTATTGCATCTATAGATTCAGTGCATCCCACTAATTGAAGTATTACACATCAGAGAAAAGAGAAAGAATTTACAAAAAAAAATAAAATTTCACTGACATATAATATTTTTATTGATGGAATGACTGAATCTTTGGTACAATAGTAGCACCAAAAATTTATTCGTATGAAATAAACAATTAATGGAGATAAATAATGACACCCACAATAGAGGTGGTAATAAATCGGGTTGACACAAATCACACCAATATGACACAAACACGAATACATTAAATATAAATATGAATATTCATTGATTAATCCATTATAAATTATAGTACATATCAAATAGCTAGGTTTACAAGCATCACTTTAATGATTTTGTGCTAAGAAATCACTGAATTAAATTTTTAGAAGAGTGGATGTAAATTATTATTACTTTTTTTATAAATCACAAGTATATTTACGGGAGACAATTTTGTTCGAGGCGGGTTTAAGATTAAAGTTTTAAATCCTTCCCAAAAATGATAATGGGAAGGATCGAACACATGCTCTCACTCCTGCTGAGCTTTCATATGTCAATTGAGCTCCAAAGTGATTGTAATTCTTGATAACTATCAATTTAACCCCAAAAATTTAAGATGTTAATTGAAAACGAAATTAATAGTTTTATATCATTTTTTAATACATTTAATTTTTTGGGGAGTGTTTCTCCTTAATATTTGGTGGCTGAGTATGCTCCATGGCTCAATGTCAAAATAAGCACCTCAATAAATATTACCTAACTTATTATTAGGGAAAATTCTAGAAGAAGGTGAAGGGTTTCACCTCACCTATATAAAGATATGTAAATTACTTGAGATAATTTCTCTAGAGAAAAGATTGAGTGAGTGACCTCCTTAAAGAAGAACTTCCGTTTTTTTTTTTTTTTTTGGTAGTTAAGAAGAACTTTGATTATAACTATATATTGTAGGTAATGTTTGAGAATATATCTTAGGTGTTATTAGAGAAGTTTGAATCTTTGTAATCCTATTATTATAGTAAAAGATTTTTTTGAATTAGGTCTCGTGGTTTCTACTCTTCTACATTAGGAGAGGTTTTCACGTTAAAACTTGTGCATTTTTATCTCAATCTCTTTATTTTTGCATTTTTCTATATATTCAATTGGGGAATAATCCGTTTACAATTTTTTTTTTACAAATTACACTAAATATGATCGGTCACACACTCTTGATTGAAGTATGACCAATCAGACATAGTATAGTTTGTAAATAAATTTTTTGTAAATATAACTTAAATAAAATTTTCCTTTGCAATTTACGTCGACCTGCTAACTAGAGGCCTACCTACAAGTATTGAGTTATAGTGCTCCACTTGACCACCTATGTTTTACTTTCGAATTATTTGAGAACCTCCCAACATAATTAACTATTTTTAATATCAATGATATTGAAGAATCAAAATAGAAGATTATAAGAGCCATAATGAGTTTTTGTTTTTGTTTTTTATGTTTTATCTCTTTTAACATAAATTATATTCTTTTTTCGCTTTACTACTTCTTGGACCGTGCATGCATTCACTATTACCGACAACACTTTTTTTTAGAAAATGATAACTAATGCATTAATTAAGTTTATTGGTGAAAGTAACAAAATAAAATAAAATAAACCTTTTAGTGCCTTAATCCAATGTTTGCAAGAGATTTTAATTTGAAGGGGACACATATATACAATCTGAATATGCTGATCATTGATCTGAATTTGCAGTCAGAGTAGAATGATAGTTTTTGCTTACTTATTATTCAGCTTACTCATCAGTTTACTTCCCACCTTTCTATTTATTCTATGCTTTCCATTTCTCATGTTTCGTCTGTGCCTTCCTGTAGATTATATCCTATATCTGTACATAGATATGAGTACTATTTCAGTGTAAAACTAGTAATGTACTACTACTGGAAATGACTTGGGAACAGTGAAAAGTTGTTCAATTCATTATACACAGCTACATGCTCCAGCAGGATTTTCGTTATGTTCTAATAGAATTAGAGAGAGAGAGAGAGAGAGACATAGAGAGATACATAGATATGGGGCATAATACTTTTAACATAACACTAATCAACCTAGATAGTTTGCTACCATTGAAAAAGGAACTACGCAAAGCTCTCTTTTCTTTAGTTCTGTGCAGTCACTATCCCTTCCATTGAAACTCAATTCTTTTTGCTCATCTCTTTGTCTTGAGGTATTGCCTTTCTCCTGAGGAGACAAAACATGACAACTTATTAGTTTAAAATGGATAAATCATTAACTTCCACAACCAACATGCAGTATGTATAAAGAGTACACCACTGAAAGGTACAAGCAAAAGTGAAAAAAAGAAATGAAAATTATATTGATTTTAGGTATAGCCTTAGTTTATATAATTCTTATGCATTTTCCTCTCAATTCCAAGTAGCTAAAGAAAAACTTTCTTTGAAAAGCCATAAGGGAACATTCTATTATATATTTATGCCAATTCAATAGAACCTGAGAAAGGTTTACCACTTCAGTTTGTTTCGGCTTGTCAAACTTCTGATTCCCATACAAAACCTAAAAATACCATGGGTAAATTATAATAGTACTAAATGATTATTAATAAACTTGAACTTTTTATAGAGAGAAAGAAATGGTAATGATATGATGTAAGAAAAAAAGGGGGAATAAAAAAAAAAAAAAACCTTGGGACTATTGAGAGGAGAAGTTGCAGTGTCTTCCAAAGCATCTTCAACCAAAGCTGTTATGATGTTCTTCCTCTTCTTGAAACTTGATCTCTTACCATTTTTATTCACAGAAAACTCCTCAACCTGTTTACTATGAGCAAATTTTTTAGCAACCATGGAAGAAGCATCAGAGACATGGTAGGAGGAGGTGGCAACACCAGAAAAAGACATAGAACACTTGTGGTTATCATCATGGTTGTTGAAGAAGTCCTCAAAATACATAGTCCAACCACTCTCTTCAGTGGAAATATCATTAGAGGAAAGAGCTTTGCTTACGGAACTCATAGATGCTATAGCTTTTCTATCAGAAAGCCAAGAAGAGAAGAGGAACAATGATGTAATTAGTGGGGTTTGGTGGCCAGCTCTAAAGAGGCAAGTCTCCCAAAGAACGCATATATATAGTTGAAGAAATTCTTAATTTAGGGGGACTCGTTTTTCATATGCTAAAATTTTTCTGAGTTATATTACAAATATAATTTTATCATAAAAGAAAAAAAAAATTATATCATTTTATATCAGTATAATTTATAATCATAACGGTTCTAATTTGTTAGATTAAAGATTAATGATTAAGATGCAAGCAAATCAATTATTAGGATTGAATATAAGACTTTTTTTATCAGTGTAAGTTAATTTTTTCTACAGCAAAAATATAAATATTTTTGCCATTATATATATAATACACTTAAGACATATAGCGAAAAATGATGAGTTATGTATGACGACTTTGGAATCTCTTGGGGTGGGTCAGAGAAGTTAGGGGAGTTTAAATTAGCAGGGAGAGAGAGTGTGTGTTTGACCTTTGGGATGAGAGAAATAGTATGCCTCCAACAATGATTTGGCATGAATTTCTTTATGGAGCACTTAACTTAACACTAATGGTTTGAATTAGTCGTTAGTTACCAAATGGAAGTTTGAAAATGTTCTTTGGGCCAAGTCACTTTCAAGTCTCAGAAGATTTTGTCTTGTAATTAATCGTATGATATATGAGGAATTTCTAGCACACCATCTCTATTCTCACTACAAGAAAAAAGTTTATTTGTGACAAAAATTTTCATCACAAATTTTGTCACAAATGACAATTTTCGACACAAATAATCAAATTTCGTCACAAATAAATTTGCGACTTAGAAATTTGTGACGAAATTTCATATGTAGTGACAAAATTTGTGACACTGATAAGATTTTTTCTTGTAGTGTCTTTTCCCTTGATATTTAATTGATTTCTTTGTCAAATAAATCATGATGCTGCTCAAGTATAATTTTTTTTTTAATAAATCACAAGTATCTTTTACGCGAGTCAATTCTGTTCGGGGCAGGTCTAGGATTAAAGCTTTAAACTCTTACAAAAGATGATATTGGAAAGGATCGAATACATATTCTCATTCTTATTTGCTCAGCTCCCATGCGCCAACTGAATTACCATCATTTGGTGCTCAAATATAATTTTAATTATATACTAGTTATCTTATCCGGAGCAACAAACATGTTATTATATATATAATATTTATATTCTATATTGAAAAAATATTATGTTTTTAAAAAAGTTTATTACTTATAAAATATATTGCAGTATAAAAATTTCAAAATGTGAAAAATTAAATTTTATCTTTTGGATATCCAAACCGATTTAATCAGATTCGAACATTGTCAGACTCGTATTAAGAGTGACTCTCTTAATACTATTTTCTCCCTTCTTGGAAAAATAATTCTAGTTTGGTCATTTATTACTTTTATTTAGTGTTTTCTTACCTCTATATATTTACTAATAATATAAATGTAAATGTAAATATAAATATATGCTACCATTTATAACTCTATTCGTACTTCGTAGTAATATACTATGTAACACCGATATGGACACGTGACACGAGACACAATACGACACGACACTCCGACACGTTAATTCTAAAAAATATTAGATTTCGACACGTTAGGACACATTTTGATATTAAATATTATTTTTAATTTATGTAATGTATATTATATTTAATACTCAATAATTTAACAAAAAAATGAAGTTAAACTTATAATACCCATCAATTTTGCAAAGAAATATAAGATATCCCAAATATTTATATTAAACTCAATAAAATGGTAATAGTAATCCAACGAATCTATTAATTGGAACTAAAAATGCAATGCAACACAACCTCTGAGAGTGTCGGGGAGTGTCGAAAAGTGTTGGACATGACACATCAAGGTTTTTGAAGTGTCGGTGCTTCGTAGGTAATATATACGGGTTTCAATGTTGATCCAGCTGTTAAAGAACAATTATATGGTGTGTGGCCACATAATCTTTTTAATGACCATTCTTGGTCCTTCCTATAAAATTGACCTTCAGTCTTAAGATAGGAAACACACCTCCATCTTAAAAAACTAATTTATGTAAATATTTAACAAAATTGTTAGCATTTTTCCAAAGTTTATAGGAGGATGTATAATAAAGTGCGGTTTCTCTGCTTAAACATCATACAAAAAACCATTTTTTAAAATAAAAATAATAATAAAATAAGATTGATTGGTGTATATAGATATTTTTTTTTAAGACAAAGAGAAAATAAAACTAGACTAAAACTAAGCGAGGAAATGCTACTCGCCTAAAGTCTTGAAGAAATCTTTCTTTACATCCTGCAGGAGGATTGTTGAAAATCTGAATATCCCAATTTGACATATATGCATGCGTTGCTAACCAATCAGCTACTCCATTTGCTTCTCTGTATGTATGAGACACATAAACCTGCCAGCTCCTTCTCAACAGATCATTAATACGCATAATCAGCCCATGTAAAGGATGCATCTCTGTATTTTGTTTCGAAAATAATTGCATATAGATATTTTTGTTTGGGTATATATAGGTTTCGAGATGCTATTTGTAAACTCATCTAAACAATGACTAAAAATGAATTATATGTTAACACTGGACTGATCATGAATATCAATATTAGTTAAATTATAGGGTCCAACTTCTCAGGAGAAGAAACTTCTACTGTAATTATGGGTGTTAAACGAATCAGGGACTTTTGGCTTGGCTCGTGAAAATCTAGGTTTACATATTTAAAATTAGTTGTTAGAACCAGACTTTGACTTGTATAAAAGCTCGTTTAATAAAAAGGTCTCAGACTCCAATTTAAAAGCTCGGCCTTAGAGCCTTTCAGGCTGGCCTAACATACTAACTTTTTTTGTATACTGCTCATAATAGCCTTTCTCTCTTCTCAACCCATTTCACTCCATTTTTTTAGTTAAACAGATTTTTTGAATGATTTTATTCTATATTATACTATTTGGATATACAATTTATGAATCTTTATAGAATTATTAGTGTTGTTGATCGTATATTTTGTTTGGATAAATTTTGTTGTCTTATTTTTTTTTTAACATGCTAACAGGTTAAATCAGACTTTTATTTTTTTGGAAATAAGTCATGCCACATGCCAATAATTATATTCATAACAGGTAACAGTTTAGACCAGATTGACACATTTAAATACAAACTTAGCCTTTCAAGACTAAAACCCGGCTCGACTCGTTAACACCCCTACCTGCAACGAATTAACACTATATACTACGGTAGTACATAGTTGTAATATTAAAATTGATTTTTTTCTTTCTCTGCCACGTCAACCGGCAGCTTCTGAAAAGATAGAAAAAAATAGCTTTTAAAATTACAACTATGTATTACTATAATACATAGTGTTAATTCATTGCAAGAGAAGAATGTAAGAACCCGCACCGTTAATTAAGGTATTTAATTAATAAATTATGAGAAAATAGGAAATGATTCCATAATGGACTCTAATAATTATTAAGAGGCTTTAATAATTATGGTAAGTGATTAAGAATGCTGAAAGTCACTTTTCGGAAGAAAAATGCAGATACCGGTTCTGCTAGTTGGTATAAATGCGCACCGAAAAAGTATCCCGGAAAATTAATGTAAGTACATTATAATTACTAGAATAATATATAGGACTTGTAAAACGAGTTTTAAGTCCAAATAATGAGAACTGATGCTAGAAACCGGTACTGGCTTTGAGAAGCGCGTACCGAAAAGGTGCTCAGAAAAATATAATAAAAATATGGTAATTCTTGGAAAAATTTGTAGTTTTAGAATCCAAAGTTTGGGATTAAAATGCTAAGCGTAGCAATTAAAGTTAATACTGCGTGTTTTAATGAGTTTTGGCTATATATACTATGTCTAATGGCACATTGCCCTAGATACCTAAATTTTGAACGTGGCTTTTCTTGGAGGCTGACCAGAATAGTGTTCTTAGGCTTCCTTCTCCATTTCTTGATCAAGTAATCACCTTTGATGCTTGTTCTTCCATTTAAACACTTGGTGAGGGTGAGGGTTGGCCTTGGGACTGCATTGTTGGCCTTTTTCGGAGTTAGAGAACCTGTATGAGGGAGTTTGAACTGCTGAGTTTTGTGTTTGAAGGGTGGGAGTCTTATTCTTGGCATTTTGATCTTCAAAGTGTCACCTTTGTGAAGAAAAACCGACTCTTGATGGTGTCATTTTCGTGCATCATGTTGAACCAGCTTTGAGTGGCTGTTGTGAGCTCCAAGAGCATCTCCCTCCTCTGTTTTTGAGTTGTGGTATGATCACCAACATTTAACTTGAGTTTTAAGGCTTAAAAATGGAAGCTTGATGCATGTTAAGGCTAAAAGATGATAACTTGTTGTTGGGTAATGCTTAACACACCTAGAAATGCATGTTTAAGTGTTTAAAATAGGTAAAAACCAACCTTTGAAGGATATCTTCACGAAATGCACTTGCTGCATTCTGTCGTGAAATATCTGGATATCTGCCCGTGGAATATCCGGATATGATATCCGGATATGTGATATCCGGATATGGGGTTTTGGGATATCTGGATATTAGATATCCGGATATGGGAATCTGCATATCCGGATATGGACAGTGAGATATCCGGATATTGCATATCCGGATATGTCCCCGTGGAATATCCGGATATTCTGGGATTTCGTAGAACAGTAGCTGTGCTGTGTGTACAGTAGGCTATTGGGGGTTTGTGGACTCTAGATTGATGAAGTTGAACTTCTGTAATTAGTGGACTAAGCCAGAATCATGTGATTAAGGGCTTGTAGCTTTGTTAGAAGCTTTAAGACATAAAACGTAATGAAAAGGCGTTGTCTTTAGTTTGTATGCATGTGGTACATGTTTATTGATTTATATTTGGTCCATATCAGATTGTGATCTGCTGTGATTGGACTTTGAGCTTGTGGCATTGGATAGCTAGCTTAGAGGTAAGCTTTCGTGTCCTCGGTTTAGCCATGTTGTGGTTCCACCATGTCCCATGGGGGTATGGTTATATGCATGATGTGTTACATGCTTTTCATGTTTTGGAAATGTTGTTGAGCTATTGTATGTTAGTGCCTTGTTGATATGCATGGAGGTGTTCCACCTATACGGTAAGCCTGAGTATGTGGTGAGGCTGTGGGTGAGGTGCAAGCGGTGTTCCTTGTACTACATGTAGGTATAGACGTATTCCTACATTTCTCTGGCCAGTAGATTGTGATTACACACATGCCATAGATATCTGTTGCACTACATAGTTTTGGAACTGATAATGATATAAATGCTTTTAGAACTTATATTGCACATGTAAGTGAGCTTGGGGTGAAAGATCCTTGAGGATCCCTTGTCTTACTGAGATTTCTTGTTTAGAGATCTCACCCCACGTTTGGGGAATGCTTATTTCAGGGTCAGGTAATGTTGAGACCTCAGGCGGCAGGAGGCTGGAGCTGAGTTAGATTTGCTGTTATTTATGCTGACCTGTTGGATGCTGGATTTGTATGCTGTTATTGCTTATAGCTTCAGATCATGCTTATGGAGATTTATGTTTATCTTTATGAGACTATGTTTATTTGGTGAGCATGGGGATTGTCCATGACACATAGTATTGTTATGTCTTGAGTCTTTTGAAGTTGTAATAATGTATCAGGATATTGTCCGGATTACGAGATGTAATGCCGTGATTTAGATACACACTTTATTTATATATTGAGGTATTTCAGTAGATGTCTTATTGCAATTTACATACGGGCGATATTTTATGAAATTGATTAAGTAATCAAGATGGTAATTGATAATGACGTCATAAATGAAAAGAAAAAGAATATTCTGCATTTTTAATTAAGCACCGCTTAATACGATGTAATGATAACACTACCGGATATATACGGGGTGTTACAAAGAACATTTTTCTTACTACATAAGAGCTATACTTCCCTAAATTATATGTAGAAAATTATTTTATAAATTAGTATTTCTTTTTGGGAAATATGTTTATCATGTTACATAAGATAAATTGTCTCATGCACTACATAAAAAAGTGGGTGGGATCCACTTTTTTTTTCTCTTTTCCTTAGTTGATCTCACATGCTTTTTTTTTTGTGTTGCATGAGATAATTTATCTCATAAAAAACATATTCCTTATTTTTTTTTCTTCTAGCTTGTTGCATTAATAAGTAAAATTATTTTAAAATCTCGCTGTTTTTCGTATTTCAATGACCTGCTAGGCTTCCCAGTCTTCGTATTTTGCATTTCAATGTTAAATGTGTGGTACGAAGTGGATAAAAACCGGAGCCTTAAATAATCCTTATTTTATTTTATTTTATTTTCTTACAACAGGATCTTGAAAATCTCATGGGATTTAAAAAAAAGTTGGCAATTAGGGTGGGCACAGTTAAGAATGAGGCTCATAATTTATAAGGGTGCCCTTGAGGATCCTATTGTTGGTTTGATCTCCATTCCGTTTCAGAAAATTCTCAAAAGTTTGTGGTTTATCCTAATTTTGGTGGGATATACAGGCTTTTAAACTCACCTAAACTTTGGATATATAAAAAGAAAAAGAAGAAGAAGAAAAAGTTTGTGAGTTTGGGTTTATTGATTTAAGCCATAAACAATAATATAACTAAAGTAGGACCCGTAAAAGATAACAACACTTCATCATTGGACGGAATTATGTATTAAGAGTTTGAGATTATTGATTTAAGCTATAAACAATAATATAACAAAAGTAGGAATCGTTTTGAAAAGAATAAAAATAGTTGATGACCTTGGCATTTGCTGTTGTCCACTTGTTAAATAACATGTTTTGTATTTGGTGATGGTGCTTTATACTTATTTTTTCGTCCCGCCCCTATCAAAGTACCTATTATACATCCTATATATCACTCGAGTCCTCTGTGTTTGTATGTGCATGTGGAACTAATTTCGCCATATGCGTCTGTGGACTAATTTTGTCATAGTTTGATTTTTTATTTTTATTTTTAAATTTCCCTTTCGTAAAAAAGTTGTCATTTTTTTTTTTTTTTGAATATTTAGTTTCAAAATGGCCTCGTTAGACCGGCATTTCATATCAACGCTTTATTCGAATGAAGAAAAAATTAGATCAGATTGCCCAGTAAATTGGTCTTGTATTCAATCCATTTATCTACAAAAACCTAATGTATAAAGAATCAGTTGAACCCGTCTAAGACTGATCGAAAACTCATCCAGACAGTTTTTAATTAATAGTGCAATTTTATATATTAATTTATTTTTATTTCTCCAAATTTCGAGGGAATGGCATTGTTCTTAATAGACACTTTTAGAGATAACGTTTATTATTTTTATTATTACCTAATATTTAAGTTTTTAAGCTGACAAATTGTTAGTTCCATTATTTTGCCCTCTTCTTTTACTATTAAGAAAAACTATTCTTAATTAAAATATGATGGAAACAAGAGTACTATTTAGAAGAAATATATGTAAATTGTCATATTATTTTCGACAGTTAAGCTGGCTAAAATTTTAAATTGTAGTAATGATTTTTTTAACTAAATGTATAAAAGAAACCAAATAAAAGTATGCAAACTAAAACGAATTCCTCTAAAATGTGTGTGTGTATATATGTGTAGAAAGTCATTATGTATTCCTCAAATATTAATTCAAACAAGAATTAATGTTTATAACCCAAAGTCGAAAGGACATGAGTTAATAAGTACTATTGAGCACAGCTAATTAATGCTGGCTGCTGGCAAATATGCTTTCTTGCTACTTGAAAGTACCCACACCCAAATTGTAGGACATAGTCATGCATGCAATCAACGATGGCCTTTTTCAGAAAATTGAAAGTCCATCTAATATAGCTATTATATTGATCACTTGAAAAAGAAGAGAGGAAAAGGGCTTGACCAAAAAGAACTGGACCATAGGACACATGCAAATTTTCTAAAAATTAAATCTTGGTGACCATTTTGTCTAGGACAAAACACGAACGTATCTTGCCTAGTCTCTGTCAATGAAACCTTTCATAGCTTAAATTTCATGGGTGGTAAATCCTTAGCTTCCACTCCTGAGTGTAAGCTTTCAAAGGTGACAATGAACAGAGACAATGACCATGTGACTAGCAAAGGCCAGAAAGCAATGTGTCAGGGACATTTGAATGCCAAACTCAATTCTGAGCCCTGAAAGTTGCAGTTTTAGGTCATTTATTAAGAAATTTTATACTATAATTCAATTATATGTTGATGTCATCAAAAGTTGATTTGATGTTTTATATAATTATTATTGCAATCAAGCCTTTTTGTGTGTGTGGATGATTGCAATCAAGCCTTTTGATGATAGAATTGATCTGGATTTAGAACCAAGTGTGTATCCTAAAAAAATATAGTATGTTGATATGTAGGTACTTAAAGTAGCAATGGTAAGAATCAAAGCACAGAAATAATCACCGGAGTGCAATGCAGAAATAGCTACAGATGGAGGTGGTGTATTTAGGCTAAAATGACTTTAAATCTTAGTTGAGTAACACTCGTACAAGTGTAAGAAATCAAGTGTCTCTTCAATGAGAGAATAAGAGTTTATATAGGGAAATGAATATTTTCTAATGACGAGAGAGGAGGAAAAATCTTAGCCAAACCGTTAGCCTTACCTCCACTATTGATGTAAAGCGGCTGCTTCGTGTGTGTACGATGATGAGCTGTTTTGCAAAGAGAGAAAGATTCTCTATGGTGAGACTTTAGAAGGTTCCTATCCCCATATCTTTATTATTGAACCTAATGTAACAGATATATTTAAATAAAATTAAATAATTTTTACATTGACAATAAATCAAAAATAATCTCTTTAATTAGTTAGTTAGTTCGACAAACTTTAAGACTGATTTTGGCCTTACGTACACTTCCATTTTTAATGATGTTGAACGTTTGAATTAAGACTCCCATTCGAAACTTGATGTAAGCATTTGATAAGATTTATCTTGCATGTAATTATACAGCTTAATTTTAGTTATTATTGCTACATTGTAATGCAAATAATTTCTTAAATAAAAGCATAGCGGATGTTTTATTTTTGTTTAACTTTCTTAATTAGTTAGTTTAGACTTAAATTTGGTTTTTTCACTTACCAAAAAAGGAAAAAAATTGGTTTTTTCTTTTTTAATGTGAATGATGTAACATTAATTCTCAATTCAGGAATTAGAAGACTCTAAAAAAATCCTTTATAATTAACCCTCTTTAAATGAACTGAGTACCGCAAGCTAAGCCAAATTTGTTTCCTTTGCATGCAGGTGTCCTTTGCTTTGAACTAGACAACTAATGATGGGGCATGCCCAACAAGTGTCGCCTATATAGTAGACTTTTGTCATCTTGTAAGCAAACATCTCACCTCTCATTTTTAGTCCTTAATATGGTAAAATCATTTTTGCAGCCGCTTTACTATAACAACGACAGGTGTATGGTTATGATTCTCTACATTTAATGCTTTCATCTTTTGTATGATTATGATTCCCTGCATTTAATGCTTTCAAGTATATATATGGCAAGTATTTGACTGCTACACGTACAGCAGCTGCAGAAATATAAATCCTATATATATATATATATTATATATATATATATATATATATATATATATATATATATATGTAGGGTTTAGTGAGTGTACAGTGACTAGATACAAAATTCGGTCCAGTGCACTAAGTTCTCCCGCGAGAACACAGTTATAGTAAATATTATAACTATGTTCTCCCGGGAGAACACTGAGAGAACACCATTATAATATTTAGTGCACTAAGTTCTCGCCGTAGAACTTAGTGCACTGGGCGGTCCAGTGACTGAATTTTTAATTTTTTCCATATATATATATATGAATATATATATATTCATCAGTACAACCTCTCTTTAACTTTTTTTATTACAGTAGTATATATATCAAAGTGCTGCCGAGACACTAATATATCATTATCAAATATATACGATATTGATCAAGTAGAGAGTTGATTATGAATGTACCAAGATAGAGAGAGAGAGTTGATTATGACATAATTTTTTTAAAGAAAATCAGTTAAAGCTAAACATGGTATATAACTCTTAATTTCCTTCTCATTATTAATCATAAGTTGGGTATGGATAATAAACAAACTAAAGTGTATAAATAGCGGCAGGTTATATTTACAAACTTTTTTGTTTACAAACTACACTATATTCTCCCGGGAGAATACAAACTTTTACAAACTACACTATGTTCTTCCGAGAGAAGATAGTGTAATTTGTAAAAAAATTCAAAAAAATTTGTAAACGGATCCTATCCCGTGTAAATATATTCAGAGAGAGAGGGGGAGAGAGAGAGGTTCTGTAAGTTTCCACATCATATCCTAGAATATAATGGTGGGTCACGACAAGGTTGTAAGCCTAAGTGTTACTCAAATTATGGGTGACTAGTGTAAGTCATTCGAATGTGAGACAATATTTTTCCTTTATCAATGTAGTTGCCAATTCATAAAAGAAAAACAATCAATTAAAGGTTATGAGCATTAATGTTATGACATAGAGCATTGCTGAGGCCACTACTTAGGGGGTCCAGACTAACATGACTTCTGAAGAAATTGTTCCTAAATTTAGGTCAAATGCCTGTATTTTCCTTTTCAAAGATGTAATCTAATCAGGGATTTCGGCCATAGTTAGAGGAATGGCTCTTTCAGCACAGAATTATCCATGTCAAGACTAATAAGGATAAGGATGAAATAGCACATGGGGTATTCATACACGTGTGGCCGACTCGTTCCTTTGAACATACCTGCATGTGGAGCTTCTAGTTACCATATTCTACACCTTGCAAAAATGGATCACCAACTCTTCATATATCCTTGTTTTTTTTTATCATATATATAAATATATATTCTCTTAATCTACCGATATAGTTTCACTTTTTCAAACACACATATAGCACATATAGTCTTCCTATCTTACTCTTAAAAGGTAACATAAATTATAAATAAAAGTTATATTAAATGATAAGTGTGTGTCATTTTTAAAGATGTAAAATTGTGTCATTTTAAGAGAGAGAAATAGATAGATAAAGGAGGAGAGAGTTGACAAAAAAATAAAGGTGTGGTCCCACTTCTTTGTGAGAGTGAAATGATATAAGTTGTGTCATTTAAAAGGATAAACACTTTAATTTCCCCCTAAATGATTTGGGGTTCCAAAATCCTTTTGTGACAGAGTAAAAGTTTCTCGGGACAGAAAATATTTTAAGTATTTTCGTTACATCCAATACTCGGTATATTTATCCAATAAAAATAAGATACCAATACTGACAAATTGTCATGTCAATGTTGAGGAGGGAGAAAAATAGAGACAATTGTTGACGACTTACTTATTAAATACAAATATTTTATTTTGAAGGGAAGTAATACTGATCATTACTTACTCCAAACAATAGTTATACAATACTAATATACTATGCTCAAGCATCACCTAAAAGCAAAACTGAAGAATAGTTTCCATTTTTCGTTTTTGTTCAATAAATTCATCACGTGGAAAGAAAATTTTCAATATGTGCAAGGGTATACATGTTGGAATAGTTCATTGTTCCTCCTTTAATGTTGATGGCTTGGAGGCGTGGGCATGCGCCACTTATCATATGCAAGGTTCGTTCTTTTCAACCACTCTATTAAATGCTCCCTCACCATTGTCATTAATGAAGACCAGAAGGGGAAGAGTTTCCACACACATATATAAAGTCGAGAGGACCATTTGAAAAACATAGTTGAAGTTTTGAGTTTCCTCAAGAGAAAAGATTAGGAGAGAGAGACTTCTTTAGAGAAGTTTGAGAGAAAACCACAATTTTCGGTGAAGCTTGAGTATATCACTATTGTAGGTAAGGTTTGAGAGTTATTCTAGTGATTCTAAAGAAGTTTGATTTTTATAACCTACTATTTTCATAGTGAAAGTTTGTTTAAGGACTAATGTTCTGTGGCTTTTCCTTCTCCGTGATGCTACCCGGCAAGTATACCGATCGCATAAGTAATACAGTGATAAGAAAAGTATCGTCTCCACAGGGATTGTGATCAAATATCAAATAATCGTTCCTTTTAAGACGGGAAGAGTTCAAATAAATGAGACAAAATATTGTGGATTTGAGTAATAATAAGAACTAAGATAAAAACGTATTTTTGGAATTTTTGTTGTGAAAAATAAAACAGAGATTGATTTTATAAAATATGAGAAGACATTGTAGCTAGAGTGCACTCACCATATGATCCCACCTTTTACTCTGGAATGATTTAAAATACTCATTTAAATAAATACTCAGATAATTTATCATCTAAAAATTATTAAATAGTTAACTTTCAATTCCTTGTAAGGTTAGCCCTTTAACCCCAATTGAAACCCCAATTCCTTGCGATGTTTCTCATGAAATTAAGTAAAGAGCACGATAAATTAAACATCTGCAATAATATATACGTCTATTCCTAGCACGCATACAAATTGTTATCCTACTCCCTTTCAAGATCAAAAACCCCAATATTTCTATCTAGGGTTCTTACCCTCAAACTATCATCAACTATTAGATTAATCAATTCTAACAAAGAAGATAGAAATTACGCACAGAGTAAAGATAAATATAAATATATAAAAGAGTAATTATAAATCAATCCGTTGTAACAAGGATTCACATAAGGTTTGTGACCCTAACTACAATAAAAAGTACTAGCCAACCATTGTCATGGCTGACATAAAATTATAAAAGATAAAGATGAAAGAATGTAATTACAAAAAGAAGACTAAGAACAATCCACTGTTCCTCTCCTCCTTCTGGAATCCTTGTTTTTCTCTGTCGTCGAAAAGTGTCCTGAATAAACGCTCACAGCATTCTTTTTATAATCCTGGTTCGCTTCTTCCAAAATTTCCCTTTCAGAACACGGTGATTTAAATCGCAAATTGGCGCGGAACCGCGCCCCTATGGCGCGGAACTGCGCCACTTCTCTGGAACGTAGGCATGCAACCTAACTGGCGCAGGATCGCGCCACAATGGCGCCAGATCGCGCCACTTCTCTGGTAAGTGGCCCAGGGGAATCTGGTTGGCGCAGGATCGCGCCATAGTGGCGCCAGATCGCACCACTTTTCTGGAAAATGGCCCAGGTCTTCACAGTGCAGCTCAGAACCCACGCTCGTGCAGATTTGCGCCAAAAGTCTTTTGAAATTTTGTTTTCTTCTTGTTTTTCCGTATATAAACATAACAAATAGGCGAGAAATATCATTGAAATAGAAAAGTCAACATACTAAGCAAATATGTAAATAAACTTCTCTTTTATGACTTAATCCTTATCATTTTTAGCTTGGAAAACTACATATGCCAGAGGCACATCACTCCACATTGGAGAAGGTTTTCTACATTAAAAATTGTGTTTTTCCTTCATCTCATCTCTGTTTTATGCAGTTTTGTTGCGTTTCTAATTAATGTAAGACTTTGATCTATTTGTTGTGATGACCGACCGGTAAGCTCATCTTTGCCGACTAGTTGGATGGTGTATGTCGATCGACAATAACACTTCCGCGAGAATTTATTATTTGAGGGACCGTGTCCTAACAATGGTATTAGAGCCCGAGTTCATAAGGTTTTGAAAGAGATGATATGGAGACCAGCGACAACGTGTCCCATGACGGAGACATGTTCAAGCTGACAACTAATAATTTTACCTACTAGAGACCCATCATGGAGGACCACCTATATTGCAAAGATTTATATGAGCCTCCACAACAGAAAAACAGATAAAAGTTATGTCAGCATCCAGCATATAATCATAACAGCAGACATCTAACTCAGCTCCGGCCTCCTGCCGACCGAGGTCTCAACCCCAGTATTACTTGAACCTGAAAATGGTGCCCCAAACGTGGGGTGAGATCTCTAAACAGAAATCTCAGTAAGACAAGGGGTCCTCAAGGATCTTCCACCCCAAGCTCATTTACATGTGCAATATAAGTTCTAAAAGCAGTCATATAATATCAAATCCAAAATCAGTGCAATGCAACAAATAATCATGTCATGTGTGTCAACTATTTTACTGGCCAGAGAAATGCAGGACTTAAATACGTTTATTGCCTACATGAGTGCAAGACGCCACTTGCACCCACCCACAGAATCACCGTATTGTATGACGCCACATACTCAGGCTTCCCGTCTAGATGGAAAAACACATGCATATTATAAGGCCCTTACACTTAACAGCTCAAAAGCATTTCAAATCATCAAAACATGAAAACACATCATGCATATAACCATTCCCCCATGGGGCATGGTGGAACCAACAATGGCTAAACCGAGGACACGAAAGCTTACCTCGCAAGCTAACTATCCAAGCCAAGCTAACACTAGCTCAAAGTCCACAACAACACAATCACAATCTGTTTATACAATAATTAATCATCAATAATCATTGCTCAAGATTCCATTAAGTGATTAAGGCTTTCCATCTCATTTTAAGTCATTTTATGCAGTTTCTATAGGAGGTATTCGAATACTCCTCGATGAGTATTCGAATACTCCTCGATGAGTATTCGAATACTCCCTATCTCTAGAAAGTATTCGATGACTTTCAATCAAGTATTCAAATACCACAAGGTATTCGAATACCAACACCCAAGTATACGAATATTACTCAGTATTCGAATACTTCTTCAAGGTATCCGAATACTTTTCTTCCTAGAAAACTATCACAATACTCCAGCAAGGAGTATTCGACTACCAAGGGATAAGTATTCGAATACTACACGAAAAGTATTCGAATACTTATCAGACAGAATGCAGAAACTCGAGCATTCTTCTGTATAAGTCCACATTTAAGAGTCCCAACTCGATTTGGAGTCCAATGTCTCCATTAACAGATGTTTATTAGCATAGTATGAACTCAGAAACACAGTCCTTAACTCAAATGATCGAAGTTTTACTTTTTAAAGGATTAAACAAGCTCAAATCATCAAAATACCAAAGAGGTGTTCATGGTATACCTCAAGGCTTTAAAACTCCGAAAATGACACTGACTTGGAGTCCTCTACTCAGCACAATGGTTTTGACTTTAGAGAACCACAAAAATATTGATCAAGCAAGGTTCTTTCTTCACAAAGTTAGCTTCTTGGGACCCAAAGTGGTATGAACAGGGCTCTCACCACCTCAAACTCAAGAGGACAGCCCCCTAATACAACCAAACAGAGGATACCACTCAACCAAGGAGCAACTCACCCTCACAAGACACACTCCCACAAGGCTATGGTGTTTATGTGAAGAGAAAAGGAAGAAAGGTAATCACTTGGTTGGATTTCTAGGCAAGTTCCAAGCCTCTATGAAGAGAGGAAATGGCTGAAGCAATCAGCACACAAGGCCTTCACGTAGCAGCCAAAATTATGGCCTAGGGTTTTGTGCCATTAGGCTTAAATAGGTCCCTCTAATTAATCACACAGTATTAACCCTAATAGCTACGCTTAACATTTTAATCCCAAACTTAGGATTCTGAACCTACTCATTTTTCTAAGATTTGTCATATTTTTATTTTATTTTTCGCAGCACCTTTTCGGTACGCGCTTTTACATAGCCAGTATCAGTTCTAGCACCACTTCTCATTATTTTGACCTGAAACTTGTTATGCTAGTCTTACATATTATTCTAGGAATATTCCCACACTTATTATAATTTTCCTGGGTACTTCATCGGTATGCACTTATATCGTGGAGCAAAACCGATATCTGCACTTTTCGTCAGAAAAGCGACTTTCAGCGTTATTAATTATTTACCATAATTATTTAAGCCTTCTCATAATTATTAGGGTAAATTATGGAATTATTTCTTAATTCTCATATTTATTTAATTAATCTCCTTAATTAACGGTGCGGGTCCTTACAAACAAGAAGAGAGATATCAAGCATTAGAGGATTTCGTGGTGCTTGACATTGATACTTGATTGATTCAAGTGTAGGTGAGTTTCCAACTTTGTGAAATTGGTATGTTGGATTGCCTATGTTAATATGGATATAGATATATTCATTTGATGCAATTGATTGATTGCAAATCACCTTGTTGATTTGGTATTTAATCTAGCAAGGTTGATTGTGGGAGCTTTGGAATAAAGCTTGATGATTTGGTTTCTTTAGTGTGAAGAAACTAATTGGTCAGAGGCTTTCGAGGTAAGTTTTCAGACCTTGGAATTTATCCCTTGATTTTTCCACCAAGCCTGTGTGGATTTTGGTTTATATGGTTGTTCAATAGATTGAATAAAATGCATGTTGTATAATGCTTGTTGTGTGGTGTAAGAGGGATACTTACACGGGTATGTGGCAAGACAGTTCTTGCGTAATTCATATAGTATGTTGCACAATTGTGTAATTCATACACTGTTCTCTGGCCTTAGGATTATTTTGTCTTAAGCGTCCTGTTTAAGGTATGTTTATCACGATGGATGGCTAGGACACTGTCATTTGTATTTGAGGACAGTGTGAGGCACTAGCAGAAATATTAGACAGTCATTTGCACACTTTGCATGCATACATATCTTCATGATTATGTTATATATTGCTTGTTGCCTAAAGTGAACTGTGGGGAGGAGAAATCCTCCAAGGACCCCTAGTTTATTGAGTTGTGTATCTCATCCTGCATTTTGGAGACCCCCTTTCAGGTATTGATGGTGTTGGAGTATCTATTGGCACGAGGCCATAGTAGATTGCTTAGCCGTGACATGATTTGGACATTGATTACTGTTATATTGTATATTTTGTAATCCTATTTTGGAGTATCCTATGTGTATGTTAGGAGAACATGTATAGGATTTAAATTTTGCTCATTTGATATTTGGTGATGTACTATTCTTTTAAGGACTTAGACCATGATCATAGTTCTTGTGTTTACCATGAGGTGTGGGGAGCTTAAAGGTTATGATAATGTGTTTTATAATGCTAAGTCCTATGACTATCCCCACATTCTAACACGAGACTTTTCAGCGTGCTTTTTCCTCACTAGCACACTTCATAGGAAAACTTCCCAGGAGGTCACCCATCCCAGAATTGCTCCAAGTCAAGCACGCTTAACTATGGAGTTCTTCCGTTTCGGGCTACCGAAAAGTAGATGCATCTTGTTAATATTGGTAGTACCAATTAATTCTTATAAGCTATCCCAAACTGTGCACTCTCATACCTGCACAGTTTTTGGAATTTCCCTCTTTCGGGTGTCGATTCGATTCATTCATGCATGTAACCCCCCGGTGGAAGCCTGTCAGGAGTCGCTCCTTGTTTGTGCCTCTTTGCACCGGCGATAACTCCCCGCCCTCGTCAGCGCTCGGGATGTTACATGTAACACCTCGTGTATACTCGGATTGTTATCATGTCATTGTATTAAGATACGCTTAAAAAAATGCGGAAACTAACTTCTTTTTTCAATTATGACGTCATTATTAATAACCAAATTGATTACTTAAATCCTTTTTCAAAATGATGTCTGTATGTAAATTGCAATAAATAACTAACTGAAATACCTCATACATAAATGTGTTTCTAGTCACGGATCTACAACACTTAGACCAAACATTATCCTGATAATTTATACAATTCAAACAAAAACATAACTAACATCAATGTGGCATGGACAATCCTCATGCTCACCAAATAAGGCAACAAGCCCAACAAGGTCTCAGCTCAATAATCATATAATGACAATATAACATAAATCAACATCCAATCATAACAGTATAATCAGCATGCATCAGCCAACTAAGCTTCGACCTTCTGCGCTCGAGGTATCAACTCTCGAGGTACCTGAACCTGAAAATGTGCCCCAAACGTGGGGTGAGATCTCTAAAAAGAAATCTCAATAAGACAAGGGGTCCTCAAGGATCTCTCCACCCCAAGCTCACTTACATGTGAAATATAAGTTCTAAAAGCAGTATAACAGTATAAGTTCCAAAATCTATGCAATGTAGCATATAATTATGTCATGTGTGTCAAAATCCTACTGGCCAGAGAACATGCAGGAATTGCATACGTTTATAACCTACAATCAGTGCAAGACGCTACTTGCATGCACCCACAGAATCACCATATTGTATGACGCTACATACTCAGGCTTACCGTCTAGGTGGAACAACATATACATATCATAAGGCATTTGCACTTACAGCTCAATAGCATTTCAAATATCAATACATGAAAACACATCATGCATATAAACCATCCGTCCATGAGGTTTGGTGGAACCAACAATGGCAAAACCGAGGACTCGAAAGCTTACCTCTTAAGCATTCAATCCAAGCCAAAGTCCACACTAGCTCAAAGTCCACAAACAACACAAACAACACAATCACATCTGTTTAGACCAGCAATCATATCAATATTTATAATCTAAGAGTTTATGACATAATGACAACGTTTTCTTTATCGTTTCATGCCATTAGGCTTCTCCCAAAGCCTTAAGCCCTTAATCTAAGTGATTATGACTTAGTTCAACTTATTCCAGAGGTTCAACTCACCAATCTAGGGTCCATAAACCCATAGCACCATTCTGTCAGAAAACAACAGTGACCATCTCGAAATTCTCAGAATATTCGGATATTTGTCGGGCCATATCCGGATATCTATACCCAGATATCCAAAAACTCATATCCGGATATCAATATCCGGATATCATATCTGGATATTTCACGACAGAATGCAGTTCTGTATTTTCGCGAAGATATCCAACCAAGGTCCCATTTCTAAGGTTTACAGACGTTCAATTATGCATTTCTAGGTGTGTTTAACCTTACCCACCCTTAAGTTATTAACTTTAGCTTGTTACATGCATCAAGGTTCATTCTTTCCAAAGAAAACTCAAGAACAAAGGTGATGATGCATACCAAAATCTCAAAACAGAAAAAGGAATGCTCTTGGAGCTCTCAAATCAGTCCCAAAACTCCGACTTCAAGGGTGCAAGAAATGGCACACAAAGCTTGGTCCTTTCTTCACAAAGGCCGCCACTTGGAGCTCTAACAACCAAAAGAATGGCTCTCACACCACTCAACTCAGAGGAAGCACCCTAAACCACCACAAACAGCACCCACAACTCAGCAAAGGCTGACCTTCACCCTCACAAATCACTCTACTAAGTGTTTACAAAGATTAAGAGGGAAGAATCAAGAGAAAGGTGACAACTTGGTGGTTTTTCAAAGAGAGGAAGGCAAGAATGGGGAAGAGGCTGATCAACAGCTCAAAAGACTGACGTAGCATCAGATTATGGCCTAGGGTTATGTGCCAAATCGTTATTTATAGTCCGATTAAGTTTAATCACGCTGTAATAGCACTAATAGCTACACTTATCATTTTAATCCCAAACTTTGGATTCTGAACCTATCCATTTTTCTAGGATTTGTCATATTTTTATTTTATTTTTCGCAGCACTTTGTCGGTACACGCTTTTACGTAGCCGGTATCAGTCCTGATGCTAGTTCTCATTATTTTGACTTCAAACTTGTTATACTAGTCCTAGATATTATTCTAGTTATATATACATACTTTTCATAATTTTCCGGGATAATTCATCAGTACGCACTTATACCGTGATGCAGAACCGATATTTGCACTTTTCGTCAGAAAAGCGACTTTCAGCATTATTAATCACTTATTACAATTATTTAATCTCTTTCATAATTATTCAAGGTAAATTATGAAATTTATCTCTTAACTCATAATTAAATTAATTAAATTCCTATTTTAACGGTGCGGTTCTTACATTACATATATCATATATGTGATGGAATGGCATTAATGCTTATTTGGTATGTTGTGAGACCATGGTACGAGTTTCTTATGTTTAACTTCATTGACCGTGTATATGAAATATGCATGAGCTTGATAGGGTCCTAATGGTTAAATTAAGAATGAATAACTTGTAAACCAAGTAAAGAGGATGATGATAACTTGAGAGATAAGAAAAGACTATCATTGATAAATGATTTTGGGATATAAGTGTACCCATGTTTGTTGGATATGTGGTTTCCATTCCTAGTCTATTAGGTATCCTAGTGGTGTGGCAATCAAGTGAGGAAAGATTCAAGAAACAAATGGGTGATGTCCAATTTTTGGCTCTGCCTGTTGGCACGTTCCCTTTAGCGAGGAGGCCCGTGAGCTAAGGGTGTGCATCACAACCTTCCCGGAATCAATTCTTTTTTAATTTCTGTTCCCGGGAACAGAAATGGAAAGGAAACTCGTTTGGTAAAACCGGTTTATTTTTTTGTTCCCGGGATGAACCGGTTTAATTTTTGTGCTGGGGAACAGAAAAAAGAATAAAAAAATTTCTGCTTTTTTGTTCCCGGGAACAAAACGAGAAACACTTATCCCTCTCAATCACTCTCCACCATCGTACCACTAGTGTCGTCGTCACCGCCCCTCACCACCACGATGCCACCACCACCTCCACCTATCACCACCACAACTACCACCATCACCACTACCACAACTACCCCCGCCGCCACCACTATCACCGTCACCACCACCACAACCGCCATCAACCACCACCACCACCATCATCGCAACCACTGCCGTCACCGCCACCATCCCGTTACACGCCACTGCCACCACCCTCATCGCCATCACTACCACCACAACTACTATTCACGTAGCCACTACCATCATCACCACTGTCGTCGCTGCTGCCGCCACCAACCACCACCACCATCGTCACAGCCATTACTGTCACCACCACCACCATCGCCACCATTATACCACCCACATCACTACCATCACCACGCCATTGCCACCACTACCACCTCCGCCACCACCACTGTCACCTACCACCACCGCCGCAGCCACTGCCACCACCACCAACATGATGCCTTCACAACCACCACCACCAAGCCACTGCTACCATTGTTGCCGCCACCAACCACCATACCCACCACCATTGTCGCAACCACTGCCGTCACCTCCACCACCACCATCCCCACCACCACCACCGTCGCCGCCACCATTACCACTGCCATCGTCGCATCCACTGTCGTCACAACCACCACCACTATCTTCACCACGTCACTGCCACCACCACTACCGTACCGCCGCCACCACAACCACACCATGTGGAAAGGAAAGTGATGATCCAGAATTTTTTTATATTTAATAGGAATTATTTTTTATTATATTATTTGTTGTGTTATCAAACACAATTCTCATTCTCGGAATAAAAATAGAACATGTTATCAAACACATTTTTTTTCTCAGAAACTGTTCCATGGCATAGAAATAGAAAAGAATTATTTCTTTTCATAAACAGTGCTAGGGAATAGAATGGTTGTCATGCACACCCTAAATATAATGGAGACAGAAGCGAGCAAGGCTATGAGGACATAGAGCACCTGGGCAGTGGCCACCACCTAGGAAATTAATTGGCTCACTTAAATGCTCGTTTCAAAGAGCAGTATAGCAAGCAGAAGTGAATTGCTTATTGAGGAGCTCACTTTAGCGAGCTGCACAGTTTACTGAAGATATGAAATAAGGTTGTGGGGTGTATAGGAATCCCATAGTAATGTCTAATAAAACTAGTATGATATATCTAAGCTAGGTTTAATTATTTCACAAAGTCATTGTGTTACAGTTATAGTTTCAGTTTATTTTGAATACGGTAATTATTTTAATTGGAACATGCAACATTTAAAAAGAAAAAGTTTAGCCGTATTTTTAATTAAACTGTCGTGATTGTAAATGCGCTTAATATCATACATAATGATAATATACCAGAGTACTACGAGTTATCAGCCCGGGACAAGTACAAAGGACGATCGAGACCTAAATATGAGCTGACCTGATTCTACTGTGGGAAGCCAGGCCACAAGAAGCATAGTTTGAAGACTCTTAAGAAAGATCAGTAGAGCGGTAATCTAGATTGTACCTAAGAAGAAGGAAGATAGAAGCACGATTGCAGTGGTCGCCAACACTGATGCTAAGGTGTTTCTTCTTGGTGAGGACTTTTTGAATGTCGCATATGATGATTATGCGTGAATAGTTTATTCTTGTGCTTCTTTCCATGTCACCCCACACAAGAGCATATTTTCTGCTTATAGATAGGGGTGTTCACGGTTTGGATTGGATCGGTTTTGAAGCAAAAATATCTAATTCAATCCCTTCGTTTTGATCATTTAATCATCCATTCGGTTCAGATTTTTTTCAATTCTGATCCAATCCAATCCAATTTTATTCGACTTGGATTGGATTGGATTTTGGTTTTTCAAAAAGCCTAAAATTTCAGCCATATAAATAACTAGCTATATCAAAATGAAGCCATACAAAGTTACAAATTACTGAAAAATTCAAGTCTTCAAATTAAAACAAGTCTTTAAACTCATGAAGAGTTAAAATAGAGTAATATACAAAAAAAAAAAAAAAAACTAAAATAGGGTAGTTTGTTATCAATAACATCTAAGATTCTAAGTCTACAAAACAACAAGATTCAAAGTCATCATATTTCTCTTCCATACTTTACTCTTTTAGTTTGCTCAATGTTCACTTTATGGTCGTCAAAGCAACTAGAAAGACAACAACTTTCATGAAAATAAGAGATTACGAGAGGGTTCAAGCAACAACAATTTAAAATAAATACATGAACAATTGTAATTAAAAAATGACAACTTACATAATCAACTTTTAATCAGAATCCACACCAAAATTATCATCAACTTTTATATTTGGAGAAATATCTAAAATAACTATAATAAAATATTGTTAGTAACTCAGTAATTAGAAAAATAAAAAGATGAAATAAAATTAAAAAATTATACAAGTAGAATAAAGTAAATTACCTATCTCCATCTTTACAAATCCTTCTATAGGCTATTCTACATCAATGGAGAAAGGAGTAGATCAGAGCCAATTTTGTGCACAAATTAATGCTTCAACTGTCTTTGGAATAAGAGAACTCCTATAGTTGTTAAGAACTCTATCCCAGTGCTGAATGCAGATTTTGAAGCAACTATAGATATTGGCTATTAAATTTTTAATTTCCTTTCTCTACTGGCTCCACGAGATATAAATCCACCTCATTTTTATTCAAGCTCTCACTCACAGTTATGTCCCTATCAAATTCACTAGCAAATGAAGAGTTATCAAATGCTGCTAAGTTAATGTCTTATACCTTATGTTGATCTTCAGACAAAGGAGGCGTGACGCGGATGGGTGTGAATTTAGGAATAGTCTAATTTGGGGTTTGAAACTAAGGGAATAACAGAGTAGGGGTTACTGAATTAAGAAAAAGGGCAGCCTGAACCATCATAGTCCTCACTTCATTTTGAGGGCTCTGCCTAGATTAATGGCCGAATCTTCCATACTTGTAACATATAATTTCGCCCGTGGCACATGGACTTTGGTGCTCTTTTTGGCATCCACTACACTTTGGAGGAGGTCCTCTATCAATAAAGTTTCTTTGGTTCTCGGGCTTCTTGAACCTATCCAACGGATTGTTCACATTCAGCTTCTTGCTCTTCATCTTCTTGCTCTTCCAAGAATTTGAGTCAGTTGCTCTACTAGCATCAGACGCCTGTGCCTCAGAAGATTTCTTGCTCTTTGGCACAATATAAACTTCTTCTACCTTCACACTGATTCATGAACTTGCTATACTCTCTAATGTCACAATTTGACATCCTCCGAGACATCTTCTCATTCAAACCCCATTGAAATTTGGAGGTCATCTCGGCTGAAGTAGGTAAGGCTCTCCCGTAGTTAGCATATTTCACCAATTCATTGAACTTGAAAAAATATTGGTCAATTGTCATCGACCCTTGCTTCAAATCATTATACTCGTTCTGCTTCCTTTCCCTAGCCTCCCTAGGCAAGTAATTGTTCAAAAACAAAGTTTCAAACAATTGCCAAGTGATTTCCTAGCCTTCAGCCTCTAACGGTTGCTCGGTGTTCGTACACCAATCCTCGATTTTGCCTTTAAGCATGTACACCAAGTAAACCAACTTCAGTGCATCAAGGCATCTCAGCACCCTGTAAATATTCTCTATGGCTTGAAGTCATTTCGCAGTAATCAACAGATTATAGCCTCTAGTGAAGAATGGAGGTTTGTGTTTTCGAAAGGCGATCAGTTGTCTTTCATCCGCGTTTGGCTCACCAACATGTTCTATATGTGGTTGATGAACCACAGTATGATGACTAGAACCATCATTATGGTGACTAGCCCCTTCTTCATTGTTACCCGCTCCACCCTCTATATAGAGAGTAAGTGGAGTAGGCGTGGCAGTGTGAGGAGGAGGAGTGGGTGGTCTGTTGTCATTCCTAGCATCCCTCAAGCTCCTCAATTAATTCATCATGGCGTTCATAGCATTTTGCGATCCTCATTAGTCTTCATCAAGATCTCATTAGCCTGACGAATACTAGTCAACTCCCTTTGCACGGCTGCCATAATAGTCGCCACAGGATCAGACTATGCACCTGTTGCCCCACAACCACTTCGGGGTCTAACTAAAGCAGCCAAAATAGGATCTGGCTGAGCATTGGCATTCAATGCCTCAGGGTTGCCTCGGGATCTTATCATGACACTACACATGTTACACAAGGAAATGAGTTGATCAGGCCCACACTCAGTGATTACACATGCAATAATCATAATGAATTCTTAAAGCAACTATAAAGCAACTCACATAACTAAATATTTCACAAGTTTCCCTAAGAAACTGCTCGTATACCATAAAATGTAACAACATGTTCTAGAACCGGTTTGTTAACATTTTTTTATGATATTAAGCGCAGTTACAATCACATTGGTTCAATTAGAAACATGGATAGATTTTTTTAGTACTATTTTTAACTTTCCTTTTGTAACACCCCGTGTATACCCGGTTTGTTAACATATCATCGTATTAAGCTGCGCTTAATTAAAAAATACGGAATATCTTTTTCTTTTCAATTATGACGTCATTATACTTAGCCGAGTTGGATACTTAATCATTTTCATAAAATATCGCCTGTATGTAAATTGCAAATAAACATCTAACTAAAATACCTCATAATATAGATAAAGTGAGTATCTAAAATCACGGATTTACAACACGTAGTCCAGACAATATCCTGATACATTATTACAACTCCTAATAAAGCAAGACAATAATCAAGTCTGTGTGCCATGGACAATCCCCATGCTCACCAAATCAACAGCATAACCAACAAAATCTCAACATAATAATCCATAAACTGAACCTAAGAGCATAAGACAGTAAACAGGATCCAGCATCCAACATAATCATCATAACAGCAAATAATCAGCTAAGCTCCGGCCTCCTGCCGCCGGAGGTCTCAACCCCCGCATTACCTGAACCTGAAATGGTGCCCCAAACGTGGGGTGAGATCTCTAAACAGAAATCTCAGTAAGACAACGGGTCCTCAAGGATCTTCCACCCCAAGCTCACTTACATTTACAATATTAGTTCTAAAAGCAGTAATTCAATATAAGTTATCAAAACTATGCAGTGCAACAGATATTCATGCCATATGTGTTTAAACTATTCTACTGGCCAGAGAAATGCAGGAATACGTCTATTACCCACACGTAGTTCAAGTAACACCGCTTGCACCTCACCCATAGCCTCACCATCTTGTATGTACCACATACTCAGGCTTACCGTATAGGTGGAACACCACATGCATATCATAAAGGCACTCGCATATAACAGCTCAACAACATTTAACAAATCAGTATATCATGAAAACAACATCATGCATATAACCATCCCCCATGGGACATGGTGGAACCAACAATGGCTAAACCGAGGACACGAAAGCTTACCTTGCAAGCTAGCTATCCCAGCCAAGAGTCCACACAATCTCAAAGTCCAAACACAGCAGTATCACAATCTGTTATAGACCAACAATATATCAAAATCATACTCTACAAGCATTCAACAAAAGACAGCGCTTTTTCTTTCACGTTTTACGTCTTAAGGCTTCATACAAAGCCATAAGCCCTTAATCACTTGATTCTGACTTAGTTCAATTAAAATAGAAGTTCAACTTCAACAATCTAGGGTCCATAAACCCCCAATAGCCCACTGCATGAACAGTGCAGCTACTATTCTTCAAAATCCTAAAATATCCGAATATTCGTCGGGGGCATATCTGGATATCAATATCCGGATCCATATCCGGATATCAATATCCGGATATTCACAACAAAATATCCGAATATTTTGCGACAAAACCCAGATTCTGCATTTCGCAAAAATGCAAACCAAAGGTCCAACTTTTACCGATTACAAAAGCTTACACATGCATTTCTAAGTGTGTTAAGCATTACCCAACGTTAGGTTATCACCTTAGCTTGTTACATGCATCAAGGTTCCATTTTTAACCACTTAAACTCAAGTTCAAAGGTTCAACCACTTACCCAAGCTTGAAAACAGAGGAAGGAGTGCTCTTGGAGCTCACCAATGGCTCCTCACAGTTCTGACTCTGCCAAAAACGAAAATGACAACACAAGCTTGGACCTTTCTACCAAAAGGAAGCATCTTGAAGCTTCACAAGCCAAGAACAAGATGGTTCTCAACCGAAACTTCAAACTCAGCACTCAAACTGACTTCAAACAGTGGCAAAAGACTCAGGAAATGCACCCTCACACCCTCACAATGATAGCTCTCAAGTGTTTACAAGAAGAAAAGAGAATGATCAATGCAAAAGGTGCCAACTTGCCCAAGAAAAGGTGAAGAAGGCCAATGGAACAGTATTCTGGTCAGCCACCATCAACAAGTCACGTAGCATGAAAGAGATGCCTAGGGTTTTGTGCTAACATGCATATATATAGCCACTTAAGCCTTTAAAAACACAGTATTAACATTAATTGCTACGCTTAGTATTTTAATCCCAAACTTAGGATTCTTAACCTACTCATTTTTACAAGAATTATCATATTTTTCTTATATTTTTCGCAGCACCTTTTCGGTACGCGCTTTTCATAGCCAGTATCATTTTCTGGAAGCAGTTCTCATTATTTTAACTTGAAACTCGTTTTACAAGTCATATATATTATTATAGGAATTATCATGCACTTATTATAATTTTCCGGGATACTTTTTCGGTACGCATTTATACCGACTAGCAGAACCGGTATTTGCACTTTTCTTTCGAAAAACGACTTTCAGCATTCTTAATCACTTATCATACTTATTTAAGCCTCCCAATAATTATTAGGTCAATTATAGAATTATTTTCTAATTCTCATATATAATTAATTAATTTCCTTAATTAACGGTGCAGGTTCTTACAACTTTTACCTTTTGGGTAATTTTGCTTACACACATTTTTATCCTTTAACTCTCACTGACTACAATTTTTACCTCAAAAGTGACCTTTAATTAGATATTTCACCTAATTCAACCACTAATATACAATTAATTTCCTAATTACGTGCATTTAATTAAATATTATGGTGATGGATATTATAGTTCCTTTAGTGACTTTAGAGAAGTTTGAATTCATGTAACCTACTATTTTAATAGTGAAAGTTTGTTTCTTAAGTAGTGTCTTGTGATTTTTCCTTCTCCAAATTGGAGAACGTTGTGCACGTTAAAATTGTTGTGTGTTTTGTTTCATCTCATATCTGTTTTCTGCATTTTTGCCGCGTTTCTGATTAATTGAAGACTTTGATCTGTTTGCTGTGTTGTCCGACCAATTGCATAGCGTGTGTTGAATGGTAATAACGCTTTTGCAAGAACAAATTATTTGAGGGAACGTGTCCCAACAATACATTCATAGCTCAATTTGAAAAGTTTAAATTCAAATATAATTAGAGTGAGTGCAATAAGATTCATGGAGTATCGTCTATCCAGTAACAATGTTTTGATGGACAAGATATAAAGACAAAAATGTCCAAAATTTGAAAATAAACACTTAGCTTTTATACTTATCATTTTGGAAAGAACAAGTGTAATTTTTCACTCAAAAAATTTAAGCGTAAGAAGAAAGGTACTTGCTTTCTTAATATGTTCTTGTTCCTCACGCCATAGCAACTGAGTTGCCAACTACACATAGCAAGAAACCTTTCCGAAGCTATTCTTCCTGATTAGATTGTCGCGAGTTATGCTATGCTACACTTTCTTATTGAAGATTTTATGTGCAGATAAGATATCTTTTTTATTTTATTTTTAAAAAATAAGTCATACCTATTAAATAATATTTCGTGCCATATATGTTTGTTTCAATATTTTTTAATTATTTTTAAAATTTTGAAGGAAGTTATAAAATAATGATTATTGTTTCTTAAATAAAATAATATAAATCCAATCTTAATCACACAAAAATGATGTAATGAAGCCATTAGCAATTCATTTTTCTTTTGCAAGCCACACTACAAAAAAACACGATCTATTGCCACATAATTTTAACCACATTTGTTACATGTTGACAAAAATACGAATATGCCCCCAATTAGCGACATCATTTTTTAAATGTAGTGGAACTATTTTTGAGTTCTTTTAATTTTTTTTTATAGAAAATGTTTTGTTTTTTTTTCACTCCTCTATCTCTTGTGTTACCGATAAACCCTAGAGTTTAGCTCAAAATCTAATAGATTTAGCTTGGAACTCAGAACTCATTTCCTTTCTTAATAGTGAGCTTTAATTAGAACTCAGTTCCTTTCTTCATCATGCATTATGCTTGCAATTGAGCTTCAAATCTTGGAGTTCTCATTGCTACGGTGACTTTTCTGATTTGCAACCTTTCTAATCTGCAAGGTATATATAGATCTTTGAATGTTATAGTATTTTGTTCTTATTCTTCTTCCTTTTTGTGTGTTTCTTTGGATTTTGAGAGCAGATCTAGTGTTTATTCCTAATTTGCTCGCTTCACTCTCCCTCGTATTCAAGTACTCTCTCTAGTTCAGTTCTTAACTTTTCCTTTGTTATATCATCTTTTTTGGAAACAAAACAAACGAACAGTAACTTAGTTTAGACCATTTGGTGAATTGCCTACTTGTGTTCGATAAAATGCCTGAACCACCCATTTTCTTTGGACCGTGCTTCACATCTGTTATATAATTAGAATGACTCAAATTAGCAATAAAAGAAAATGTTCAAATCTTGTAAGGTGGTTCAGAATACTTAGACTCCCAAAATTAGTTTTGGTGTAGTATTTTACCCCATAAAGCAAGTTTACTAACGTGGTTCAGTAATAACTTATAAGCAATTCAGTCCCCCTATCAACCTGTAATATATATATATATATATATATATATATATATATATATATATGTCTTACTTAGAGTTTTAATCCTCTTATTATAGTATTTTTTTAAAAAAATTTCCTTCTAGTTTTCATTAAGATCAAGAGAGTCTATCTCATTGGATAGGGTAAGCAGCCATATACAAATATACAACACATGGCATATTAAGTCTTAAGGAGGTAATGGTTCTTCTTGATTGTGCGATTTTTTCAGTGTTATCTCTTTCTACATTCCTTACTGTGTTTTTTTTAATTATTATTATTGATAATTGGGTGTTCGTTAAGTCGTGGATTTGGGTGGTTGAATTAGAGAATAGAAAGATGTGAATGAATTTTGTGAAATTCTATAATTTATGTTCATGTTTTTCTGTTTGGTATGAATTGGAGGTAGATGGGTGTGGTACACGAGCACAACCTACAGGGGGAGTGGAAAGCCATGGTTAGGTTAATAATTACAGAAAGCTATGTGCCGACATGCTTGGTTGACACATTAGAGAAACCTCCACTTGAGAGGGTTTAAGCATGAGACACGTGACACATTACCTTGCTTAGTTGGTGTAACACCCCGTATATATCCGGTAATGTTATCATAATATCGTATTAAGCTGCGCTTAATTAAAAATGCGGAATTACTTTTTCTTTTCAATTATGATGCCATTAACATTACCAACTTGCTTAATAATCAATTAATAAAACATCGCCTGTATGTGATTGCAATAAAACAGCTAACTGAAATACCTCATAACATAGATAATATAAGTGTGGCTCTAGTCACGGAACTACAACAATGTAGACCGAACCATCTAACAGTTTATACAACTCCAATCTAAAAAGTACTAACAGAGAGTGTCATGGACAATCCCCATGCTCACCCAAATAAGGCAACATGCCCAACATTAGTCTCAACAACAACATAATGATAAAAGGCATAAAACATAATCAGCATCAATATCCAGTCATGCTAACAAATAAGCAGAAACAACAAAATCAGCTAAGCTCCGGCCTCCTGCCGCCTGAGGCTTCAGTACCCGTACTACCTGATCCTGAAATAAGCATTCCCCAAACGTGGGGTAAGATCTCTAATCTAGAAATCTCAGTAAGTCAGTGAGTCATCAAGGATCTTCCACCCCAAGCTCATTTACATGTGCAATATAAGTTCAAAAGCAGTTTATCATTTATCATTTCTAAAACAATGCAATGCAGCAGATAATCAGGCCATGTGTGTCAATACTAATCTACTGGCCAGAGACAGTGCAGGTATACGTCTATCACCTACACACCGTGCAAGTACCACTTGCATTCACCCCGGTACACCGTCTTGTATGGCGCTACATACTCAGGCTTCCCGTCAAGATGAAACAACACATGCATATTAAAAGTCATTACATGTAAAGTTCAATCAACATATCAAATATCCAAAAGCATGTACACAGCATGCATAAACCATACCCCATGGGACATGGTGGAACCACAACATGGCTAAACCGAGGACACGAAAGCTTACCTCGCAAGCTAACTCCAAAAGCCAAGAGTCCACAGCTCAAAGTCCAAACACAGCAGATTCACAATCTGTTATGGACCAACAATACATCAACAACATGCACCACACGCATACAATATTAGGACAACGCCTTTCCATACGTTTAACGTCTTAAGGCTCCATACCAAGCCATAAGTCCTTAATCACTTGATTCTGCCTTAGTTTAATTAAAATAGAAGTTCAACTTCATCAATCTAGGGTCCCCAAACCCCCAATAGCCTACTGTCCTCACATCACAGCTACTGCTCTTCGAAATCCCAGAATATCCGGATATTCCTCGGGGTCATCCAGAATCCCATATCCGGATACTCAAAACCCATATCCGGATATCACATATCCGGATATTCATCGGGCACATATCCAGATATTTCACGACAGAATGCAGAAAATGCATTTCGTGAAGATATCCTTCCAAGGTTGGGTTTTTAACGATTTAAAGCACCTAAACATGCATTTCTAGGTGTGTTCAACATTACCCAACAACAAGTTATCATCTTTAAGCCTTAACATGCATCAAGCTTTCATTTTTAAGTTCAAAGACTCAAGACCAAAGGTGACAAGGCTTACCAAAGCTCAATCAGTCAACAAGAGGTGCTCTTGGAGCTCAAAAGGTCACTCCAATGTTCTGTCTCTCTCTGCACACGAAAATGTAAGTTGAAGGTTGGTCCTTTCTCCACAAAGAACACACCTTGAAGCTTAACAAGCCAACTCCAAGGTTCTCACAACTCAACTCTCCAACTCAGCCCTCAAAGCTGACTTCCAACAGCCTCTCAACTCAGAACACAAGCTCTGTACACACTTACAAGGCCACTCACACAAGGCTTAAATGTTTGGAGGTGAAGAAACCAAGCAAAAGGTGATTACTTGGCCAAGAAATGGAGAAGAAGGCCTTTGGACACTATTCTGGTCAGCCATCCTCACCCAAGCCACGTACATGCAGTAGTTATTTAGGGTTTTGTGCCCAAGTGTGCCTATTTATAGCCCAAACGCACTTAAACACACAGTATTAACTTTAATTGCTACGCTTAGCATTTTAATCCCAAACTTTGGAATCTGAAACTACACAGTTTTCCAAGAATTAACATATTTTTCTTATAATTTTCTGAGCACCTTTCCGGTACGCGCTTTTCAAAGCCAGTACCGGTTTCCAGCACCAGTTCTCATTATCTGGACTTGAAACTCGTTTTACAAGTCCTACATATTATTCTAGTAATTATCATACACTTATTATAATTTTCTCGGATACTTTTTTGGTACGCATTTATACCGACTAGCAGAACCGGTATCTGCACTTTTCTTCCGAAAAGCAACTTTCAGCATTATTATTCACTTACTATAATTATTAAAGCCTCTTAATAATTACTAGAGTCAATTATGGAATCATTTCCTAATTTTGCATAATTAATTAATTAAATACCTTAATTAGCGGTGCAAGTTCTTACATTTGGCAATCACAATCATGTGCATCCTACTTGGTTACTACATTGCTCTGTTTTCATTCTTCTAATACAAATGCTTTACATAGTCACTCACTCTCTTTATATGCACTTGTATATAAATACTTTTTTTTTGTTCTTTTGTAACATAAACTTCATGCAATCACTTTATGTGACTCAATTATGAGTTATGACTTTATGATTTTATTTTTTGACACTTATGGTTGAGTTGTTTTGTCTTTCCTAGTTGTTAGTTTGAAATTATTATATTGAGCAATACACATCATTTATATGATATATTTTAAGCCATTTTTCGTTGTCTCTAATTTAATATGATTCACAATTGGAATTGCGATTCAATTGTTTGTCAATTATGGAAAGCATTGTAGATCAATTATTTTAACGGATAGCTACTTGTGATTATGTCTAATGCTTGAGTTAGACCACTAAACAAGGATAAAACAAGTAAAGAGCCTATGAATTGATTTGTCTCTAAAACTTCTTATGTCTGGATATCTACTTATTTAACTTGGAACTTTGTTTACTTTTTTCTCTTTACAGCATGAGTATGATATATTGGAATATATTATGATTGAGCGCTTGGCACTTGGTGGACATGATAAGTTAATTTTGTTGATTGGTATGTCTTTTCATTTAGTGTCATATTATGTTCCCTAGTTTTCCTATTATTCAGTCACAAGAAGTTATTTCTGGTCCTTATTTGAAGAAAGATGCATATTTTCCTATACTTTGCAGTCCTTGTTTTTATGGCATTTGGTCCAAGTTATTCTTATTCACTCATTAAAATGTTGTATGGCAAGAAATGGATGAATTATGATATGCATGTCATTATTGTCAAGCACTCGAACATTGACGATCATAGTCTAAGCTACACGTTGTCCTATTGCTTGAGTAGCCAAATAAAATTTATCATAGGGTTCTTATTTCACACCAGAGTAGAATATCTACTCGATGCTAGGCAAGGTAATATAAAACTACATATAGTTTGTTATTTCTGGAATAATTTTATTTCATAATATCTGAAATATACATAAAAAAAGTCATGCCAGAATCTATCTTCTCACAACATTGTTATTCTATGTAAAATAGTTGTTCAATTAATTGAGTTTTTGCATTTTCTGACAAATTTTAGTCGTATATAAAAGAAATGAATTAATGTCTGTTTGAGGGAACCCATTTACAGAATACTTGTTTTTGAAATAGATATACAATGGCTGGAGTGCATTTTGCAAGAATTGGCAGTGGAAATTGAAGAACTTGTGAAGCAGAAAGATGAGCTTGAAGACAGACTGAAAAAGATTTTCTTTTACCTCCTCTTGAATTCTTGGATTATGATGGAGTTTATGAGAGTTTTGTTGCATGTACATTGATAACTATATCAAGTTTACTATATGCACATACACAGATGTACATTTGCTTAATCAGCTATTATGCCCTCCTATTCTTAGTCTGCAATATGATCTTCACGGATCTGTCTGTTACCCTTTGCTGGCATTACATTAGCTTGAGATATTATTGTAGGTATTCTACACATAACACACGATGTTTTGTTATGGTATGAAACAATATTTGGAACTTACCATCGTGTGAACTACAAAATTATGGAGATGTTCCATTTAGTCTAAGTCGGAATCAGAATGTAGTAGTCAATCACTATTTGCTTAACTATCTTTTTTTGATATTATGATATGGTATCACATTTTTGATGATATAAAAAATACATGGTATCATATTTTTGATGATCACATATTCATATGGTCTCTTTTGCAGGAAAAGGGTGCAAGATCTGTGCTTAGCTTTCTAACAGGTTTTTTGGCACTCTCAAAGCATATAGTTGAAACTACCAACTACTTCAACATAACTGTCAGTTTTGGTAATAATTCTTCCTCCCAATTCTTAAATAAATAATTTTCCACTGGTAATAATATGATTATATTTGATAGGCTCTAGATATCCATTAGATAGCTGCAACCTTTATATACTCTTGATCACTTCCTAGTTTTAGCCCTTAGTTATATATGTAAGCCAACATCTTTGTGTAGCTCTTCTAAGTATGACATTAAGTAGTTCTTTTTTTTAAATTAAGTATCAATAAGGCTATCATTTTATTTCTTAATTTAGAAGTTTGGGTAAATAATAAAAGATAGAAATGATAAACGTTGCTTTCTAGTTCTTTCTATCCCTCATTTTTAAGGACTAATATAAGGGAGGGGTATGGTACTACTGAGGCCTCAAGGCTATGTATGAAATCTGGAAATTGTGGGATAAAATGATGAGTTCGAGGCATTGATGGAAATTATAATCATGACAATAAGAGAAATAGTTATTCACAGCTATTATAAATCTTATTTCCATGTTTTGTGTTCAGAAATGTGATTCTCTTATAAATATTATATCATGACAACATTGATAATTTATATGACATATAATTATATATTCATGGTGAAAAAGTATAAGATGCCACAACACTAATCAATAAGCTATCTATGTCCAACTTATATTCATATCTATGCTGTCTTCAGTAAAAACTATACCTAAGAAACTCTCTGGTTATGTATTCATTGTATTGTATGTATAGGGAAGTGGCAGCAGAAAGGAAAGGGAAATGTTTATGAGTTAAACAAAAGGCAGATCCAAAGATACATTTGAAATTAAGAAATAACATCAAATAAAATGATAGTATGTTCAGGAATGTTTAATTACCCATCTGTTGGAGTATTTCACCAGAATTATCACTTAATCTTTTTAATGGAAATAGTTTGTTGTGTATGCTTAGATTTCCACTTCTAATAATAATCCAATAATATTTATGCCATACTTTTTCTTGATTGCATATTCTTGCAAACCAATCTTGTGTTATTTGACTGGTTAACCTGTGATGAAATAGGCTTGCTACTTCCTCGTATTTAACATTCCAGCTATTTTGTAGGATAAGATATCAGACCACGGATCTCAAGATCAAGAGCGCGCTGCTACTTTAGGTGTTCCATCAAAGGTATTAGCTTATCTTGATGATGCTATTGGAAAAGCATGTGGAGCTGAGCCTTCAGGTCAGGTGCGTGGCTTAGGTGATGGAATTTGCCTCTCCAATGTTTTTGGAATGGCTAGACATTCTATTGTTTTGTCAATTTTAGTAGCTCAAGTCAATAATGCGTTGAAGACTTAAAGAAGCATGTAAAATCCTTGGAAATTAAGCTAGATGGATATGAAGAGACCAAGGTTGGATATGAAGAGACCAAGGAGCAGCTTGTGCAAACTCAAAAGCAATTGGCTTCTCTTCACAAATTTCTACTAGCTAAATTTGGAAGTGAGTTGGCTACTTTCAACCAAGATATAATTGGTTGGAAACTTAGATAAATCTAGATAATAACTTAGATATAAGCTTTCTAGTTTAACTAATATATATTTCGCTTTCCTCCTATTAATGTCTAATATGAAATAGCATTTCCAATTCATGTCTTGATGGACATTTTGTAATTTGTTCTCATGCATATCTTCTAAAAGGAACACAGTGACCATTTCCTCATATTTTTTTGTTTTTTGGTGCAGGTGTGATAGAGTAGATAACACTTCAAAGGACTAGGATGTGCATGGCTACATGAAAGAAGATGATTTTTTTTCTTTAGTAAACATAGAAGATGATTTTTTTGTATAGACATTCCATGGCAAACTTCTTAATAGTTTTATTTGGCAATTATTTCCCTTATGTAATAATAGTAGAAAACTTGATTAACTCATATGAACTTAAAACTTGGTGTCTTGTGTAAATTCTTCAATGATATCAATAAACAAACTTACATATCCAAAATTGAATATAGGGTTTGGAGTTTGGTTCATGTTCCATCGTATTCACTCTTTTGCTTTTGAGCAATTTTTAAGATTATTTTCTTTATAGATGTAATATTTATTAAAATGGAAATATTTTTAATTAAAAAAATTCATATATTTAGCCACATTCATGAATGTGGTTAATAAAAATTTCAGACATAATTAGTCACATTTTTTTATTATGGCAAACTATACAATTTAACCACATTTATAAAGTGGTTAAATTAACAATAATTGTGGTTAAAAAAAGGCTACCACACTCAATCAAAATGTGGAAAAGTGAATAAAATAATGTGGCTAAATTATTGCAACACCACTTTTAACCACATTTAATCAAAATGTGGTAAAGTTTGTTAGTCACATTTTTTTATCAATGTTTGCCACATTTTTAAATGTGGCTAAATAGCATTTTTTTTGTAGTGCCAGTGGCAATTTGACACATCACTGAGGCAGCTCCAATAAAGAAAAAAATAAAACTTGTTTAATTAAAGGAAAATAGTTGTCTTATGTCACATAAGACAACTATCTTATGTTACACACTCATGAAATTTTGTATCTATTTTTTCTTTTTTATTATTTTAAAATTGTGGGCCCTACAACTTTGTTTCACCCATATAAGATACTTATCTTATGTTACATAAGATTAATAACTCCCTTAATTAAATGGTTTGTTTTAGAAAAATCATTGTAAAGAAAAAAATAAACGTGTTTTTATGACGATATTATTATCATAGACTTTTACACCTCATATTCATTCTCTTTCTGCATATTTAATTCGTTGCTCATTTGTTTCCATTCACATTTATGAAAGCGACCAGGATTTCTAGTCCCTTGCACTCCTTCTATCAAGAAAAATTATAACTGTTATTCTTTTCCTCATTTTCAGTTCCGCACTGCAAGAGAATTAAAGTGATTCCAGCATTGATCAAGGTGTTTATTGCAATGAAATATTTGCTTCTCATCATAGCATTTTTTGGGATAGGAGCAGAGTACTTATACTGCAGTTAATTTAAAGAAACTAGCTACGAAAACAAGCAATTGAATTTGAAGGCAAAGAGGTTTTAGTTTAGAATCTCTTATTCTTGAACGAAAATGGTGGTTACCTGAAACATATTTGTTCAGAAGTTAATCTCTTGTGTTAAAATTTGATATTATCTTGTTAAGTAAAAATTTTGTGTCTATTTTTTAATGATAATTAAATTCTATGTATTTAATACATATAAAGAAAAAAATAAATACAAAATTTTTACATAAATCACATCATATAAAATTTTAATGCGATAGAATTTGTTCCCGTTGATTCTACTTTCTAGTACTGATCCAGTGATGTGTACATCTACTTGAAAGCATAATTAATGAGTTCAAGCTCAATGTCACGTGGGTCATGATGATGAGAAATGGTTTATATATTTTTTTCAGGAAAATCACATTCCCAAGAAACAAACAGAGCTTTAAATGCAGCTTAAGATTGGTCACTTTCCAAGGGAAAAAATCTAGGTCCACACAAGATGTTTTTTTTTTTTTTTCGTGGAAAGTAGTACTGGTCCACACAAGATGTTGTTTGACAACATTATATTATTATTTAGGGAAAGTTCATGATACCAACCATATGTCTATAAGGTGCTGCAGTCATTCACACATTAATATTTTCACTGATCCTTATAATTTTTACCTCTCCGGGTCCCTACCTTACCCATATTGATGTATTCAACCTATGTATATATTCACTCTGTGATTGAGACTTATTGTACTGTACCATTGATTTTTCCCCACAAATACGGTTGGATTGGGTGGTCGCTATATATAGCACTGGAAGATACAAATTGAGTGAATGACTGCAGAGCCTATGTGCCGACTATTCTAGTTATCCTTTATTTGCAGCGTATTCATTTGTCCACATTCACCCCACTTAGGGTCCTCCTTCAATATAATAGTGATAGAAAATTTATTCCATGTCATGTATATGGGCAACAAAATTATTCCATATGATAGAAATTGTAAAAAAATAAGAGTAAATATTTTTTTTTGTCCTTAACAAATTTCACGATGTTTGTTTTAGTACCTAACAAATAAAAAAATTATTCGTGGTTTCTAAGAAATTTAAAATGGACCCATTTAATTGAAATCGAGGTCCTTCATAAATTTAAAAAAGACCTATATTAGTCCTTCAAAAGGACTAAAATAGGTCTACTTTAAATTCTTTAAGATCACGAATAGTCTTTTTATTTGTTAGGGACTAAAGCGGGTATTGTAAAATTTAAACAAAGATGAAATTATATAGAATGAATTTCCTCATTTCTATCCCTAAGTAGGGTTTCATTGGGAATAGTATTCATTTATAGGCAACAAAATTTAAAAGTGAGATTCTATATTAGAGAGAATTCGATTCTGGTTATTAGTTATGATCAGTTTAGGTTCATAAGAAGGTGAAGAAGAACTCTCCTCTATCCGGTGTCGGTAGCGGTGGTTAAAAATAATTATTTGAATCTTAAGATTGAAAGTTCAATTTTTGAAGAAACATTCTTAGAACCGCACCCGAATCAAAATTACAAAATTAAGTATATATATTACCAAAAAACTCTATGTATTTATAATTTTTATATGTTAAATTGTATGCATGTATGTGCAAACAGAACCCTTTTATTATTATAATTTTATAAATTTTATTAGTAATTTCGAGTCTATGAATTAATTAATGTGTTTCGTCTTGTAGTGAAAATTTGTGGTATACTGAATGAGACACGAGGAAGGAAGTCATCGTATTCATATAATAAAGGCCTTCACTTTCAGTAATCATGACCTTCAAGTACTGCTAGCCTTAACGTATTGAATCACTGATTGCGTATCTACTTTTTCTTGTCTTGGCCTTCTTGGATGTATTCCATGTCCCAAAAGGCCCTTGGCCACACAACTTAGGAACTAGCTAGTCAGTAAAACTAAGTATTGACGGAACTAAATGTGAAATACCACAGAATTCAGTTGGTTCTCCTCTACAAGGTAACAATCACCCAACTCCTATTTACAAAATATATATATATATTTTACATTTTAAGCTTGTCTCGAGGGAGTAAATCTTCAATACATCCGATGTATAGAACAACAGAAAAGTTTTTTGCCATTTACTCCATCCTTCCATTTCTATTTACATTTAAATCCAAGAAAGATTTTTCTTTTGGGTCGGATGTACGGAAATTTTTAATATACACTTTGCTTATCAAATTTTTTATGCTCCTTTATCTTTAAGGGTAAAAAAAATACTCTTAAATCTTTTTCTTTTTTTATATTTTCTCCTCTATTCTTTTTATTTTCTATTTTTGGTCTGGAGCATCTTGCTCTCGGACCATGAAATAATCGCTCCGGATGTACATACATATGATGTACAGAAGATTTATTTGTTTCCAGGGTCTTTTAAGATTAATTTGATTTACAATGGCAGTTTCATAATTTCATAATTTTTCGTTTTAAGTATTTTTAAGAGTTATTTGAGACCAATTTTGGTTGTTGAATTTAGATTATTTATTATCATTTTTCAAGAGTAAGGCCTCTCTTATAAATCTCAATTTGTTTGTTTAACCGATTTTTTTGTGTTTATTTTTTTGGAGGTTACAAGAAATTGAAGACAACACTCTTCGTTACACACACTCCTAACACACACACACCCTACTTACATATCTAATACTCAAACTTGACACCTGCAAACCTATTTGTAGGAAGTGTCTGCATTTGCAGACAAAAACTTTTGAAAAAAAATAAAAATAAATGCTAAGTTTTATTTATATTTTGTACTGTTAAGATATATAAAATTATTAATATATCCTCACCCAACAACTTAAGTTTTTGGGTTGAATTAGTTCTTTACATGATATCAGAACTTCGGTGTACCAGGTTCGATCCTCACTGTCTTCCACTTTCTTTCTAGTGGAATTTCTTTCTTTGCACATGTAGGTGGGCCTCTGCACTGTCCACCCTTCGAGCCCAGTGGACTCTTGTGTGAGGGGGCGTGTTGAGATATATAAAACTATTAATGTATCCTCACCCAACAACTTAAGTTTTTAGGTTGAATTGATTCTTTACATGTACACTGGCAGACCTTTGGTACACTGGTGGACTTCAAAAAATTAAAAAATCACATGGGAACCTTTGGTACACTTGCTGAACTACTTTTTTGAAGTCCTCAATATGACACGGTTAACACAGGGCAATGTCGTGTTGAACATGAAATCTCGTGTTGGTGCACTATGTCGTGGTGGCAATGACTTTCTCTTGACTTTTTCATGTATTTTTTTTATTTGTTGACATTTTATGATACATCAACAGTGGAGGACCTACTGTTGCGAAAGAGAACATAAGTGCGGATAGAAACTTCCTTTAAAAATAAATTTTGAAGGCGCTACTCCCGAACCTCCACTACTAAATATTCAGACATAAAATTTTCTGGATCCGCCACCGCTCGAGACCAGAACTTAACTTAAAATAACCCTATATGAGTTGATTCATGTAATTACATTAATTTCCACAAATTTTAGTAAACATGATGATACATTTTTTTTGGTTGATTCTTTTTTTATTATTATTTTAATTAGTTCCAGTTAATTATTTCCATACTTGAATTATCTCAAAGAAAATGGGATAGATGAATATATAATAAGCCTTTTTTTAATATATTACGAAGTTGTACAATGATATTTACATCTTAGTTTGTCTTAGTTGCCGTTGCTCATGATGACTTCGAGAACACTCAAAACCCTACATTTCTGCTACCTATAAAAACAAATCTAGATATAATTTATTGAAAGCTAGCAGCCTTGGAACCTACTACTTGAGGGGATCAATTAGGTTTGTGTCAAAACCCCACTTGCAATTTTTACACGGATAGAAATATATTTACAATTTTTTTTTATAAATTTTTACCAATTACACTATGTACCAAGGGTAATATATTGTATGTTAGAGTACATAATCTCTGATACATAATATAGTTTATAAATAAAAAATTTATAAATATAACTTTTATTTTTTTATACTGTCTTCAGTTAGTTGCAATCTCTTTGCATTCATTGGGATTGCCTTCCCAACAAAAATCATTTGTATGCTTTGCTTATTTTAAAAGTTCTTTTTATAAAAGGTAAAATTATTTAGATTTTTTTAAAAATTTAATTTTTGAAAATAAAATATAGCTTTTGACTTGTGTTTTTTTTTTAAAAGTTAAATATTTTAGTTTAAAAAAAATAAAAAATAGATTTTTGACTTTTTTTTTTAAACAAACATTTTAAGAAGTGCTTTTTTTTTATAAAAAAAAAATAACTTTTAAAGAAAAAGAATCACATTCAAACAGGTTCTTTGTCTATCACTCCAAAGCACGGACATGCAACTTTTTGAAAAATTTGCGTGTTATACACGTGTTCGACAAGGATAACACGCGGTCAATATTTTGGGACACGCGGTTAACTCTTTGACACGTTCTGACACGTTTTTCGACACGCAGTCAACTATTTCTGACACGCGGTCAACGTTCGGACACATTTTTTTTAAATCTTAATTTTATTTTGTTAACTAAATATAAAAGATAATTTATAAATTAATTTTTTTCTGTTATGAAATTTGAAATGAAAAATTAACAAAGTACGAAAAATTATTTATATTTATATTTATTTTATGAAATTTTAATATTTGATTGATTATATTACTTATTATGAACTCTTATATGTATTAAATATAAATTATATTTTATATATTAAAATTTTTATTTAATATCAAAACGTGTTGTAACGTGTCAAAATATAATATTTTTTAAAATTAACGTATCGACGTATCGTGTCGTGTCATATTCTGTGTCCCTACATCATAGATCTATCACATAAATTCAGTGCTAATGCCCAGTGACACATTCAAAACAGGGAAAGAACTTTATGACGTTGACAATGAGAGAAGACTCTTTCTGTGAGGGGTGAGGGAAGAGGATGAGGTAAAACCAAGGTCTTCAATTCAATCTGGGTCCATTTCTGCATCAATAGTAGTTTTTGTTCTTTATTTATTTTTGATTATAAAAAAGACTTATATATATATATATATATATATATATATATATATATATATATATGAGAAAAATATTTATTCTTTTAAATGACACAACTTATGGCATTTCACTCTCACAAAAAGGTGAGACTCACACCTTTATATTTTTTTGTCCACTCTCTCCTCCTTTATCTATCTATTTTTCTCACTTAAAATGACACAACTTTACATCCTTTAAAATGATACACATTTTTCCATACACACACATATAATTTCTGCAGCTGTTGTACGTGCAACAATCAAATACTTGTCATATATATACTTGAAAACATTAAATGCGGAGAATCATAACCATACAAAGAAAGAAAACATTAAATGTGTGGAATCATAACTATACATCTGTCGTTGCTGTACGTAAAGCGGCTGCAAAAATAATTTTACCATATATATATATATATATATATATATATATATATATATATATATATATATATATATATGTATTTGCCATACAGCCAAACTTTGTGACTTGTCATGTCTATCTAAAACACATGATGCCAAAGTTTGGTTTGTCATACTCTTATACTATATGTGATAAATTTTTCTCTTACACATCATTCGATAACTGTGTCACTTTTTTTTTTCTAGATGGTGGAGCCCACAAGTTTATCTCTATGACATGAGATAACTTATCTCCTTTAACATGAGATTAATAAAACCCTATATACACACACACATATATATATATATATGGAAAAACATTTCTCAAGCAGCTTGAGATAAGTTTATCTCCGGCTACCCAAAACTACATCGTTTTATTTATTTATTTCCTTATATTAATTGATTCACCTTTGAATGGTTATAATTCCTTTTTTCTCTTTCTTCTTTATCACCATTGATCCATCTTTGTACGGTTATGATTTAGTAGCCGGAGATAAGATTATCTCAAGCAGCTTGAGAAACGATAAGCCCACATATATATATATATATATATATATATATATATATATAAAAGACATATTTTCGTTGTCAAGATTCCATTTTAATTGGGACGAGGTGCAGTAGTGGTTACACATGAAATCTCTCTTTCATTACAATTTAAGACTTTGCAAATCAGGCTCGGAAGTCAGCTATCTTATAATTAGAGATTTCGGGAGAGAATATTTCATTTCAAAGTTAAGATATATCATAAATTTTAGTTAAAGCTTACGGAGTTACTTATATACCTATTAAATACAATATTTTAAAGTAATATTGTTCATAAAGTATATTGGTACTTTTCTTTTATTTTCTTAAAGAAAAAGTTTTTCTCCCACCAAAAGGTTAGTTGAATCGAAGTAAATTGAAATATTGTGATGCGAACGTACAGAATAGGTTAAAAAATAAGGATTAATTATCAAAATAATAGAAAATACCAAACATTGGAGTTTTGGATATTCTTTATATGGTGCTAAATATTTTTAAAATTAAATTAAAATAAAAAAATTAATAATTACGATATTGCCACTCGAAATAAAATAAGTAAAAACAAAGCTATTGAAACATGGAAAATACATCCCTCTTTTCAACAGAAGAAGAAATAAAAGTCTTGCAAACATAGACTTTGGTAAGTTCTACTGTCAATCAAAAATTAAAAAACAAAAAATAATATTTACACATTTATCAATGGGTCAGCAGGAATGTTATTTTGTTGCGCTGTCAAAGAAGGGATCTATTCCCCTTGAAACATATGTGAATTGTGAAAAAACACTACCACATCTCTTTTATATTAGTCATGATCTATGAAGCACCGACACTTTAAAAATTCTGATTATTGTGTCCGACACTTTTTGACACTCTCCGACACTCCGACACTCTCCGACACTTCAACACACGTTATAGAAATAAAAAAAAAGATTCAAATGTTGCGTTGCGTTGAATTTTTAATTCCATTAGATTTGTTAGATTACGATTGTTGGGAATTAGGTTCCCTCAAGCTCGGCTCAGGGGCCTTTGCGGAAGTTAGTCAATGAGATTCTCGATCTCGGATCTCGGCAATACCTCGGCCTGAACTTCACCAGGTCGGGCAGCGCAGCGGAAAAATCAAAACGAAAAACAGGAGAGAGAGAAGCAGAGAGAGAACACAAACAATTTTTAACGTGGGAAAACCTTCTCCAATGAAGAAGTAAAAACCCACGGGACCTAGTCCATATCAAAAAATCCACTATGAAAATAATGGTTACAAAATAATCAGAATACACCAATGTGGTGATTAACTCAACCTCTCCAACAATGATGATAATCAAATTATCCTAGAGATGTTTCACTCAAACTCTCTCTAGAGATCTCTCAAATGCAAAGCATAAAGCTTTGCTCAAACAATCAAATAATTATCTCTTAAATTTTCTCTCTCATTCTCTTTTTTTAGCCTCCACCCACAACTAATGAATATATAGAGGAGGAGAGATCTAGGGTTAGGGTTATTAGGAAACCCCTCAATGGGCTTGGGCTTAGCATTGAAGGAGGAAGCCCAACAAATCTCCCCCTCCGACTTCAATGCGTCGGCTTCAGCATCAACCCGGCTCCTTCACAACAGTCTTCAAATTTTCTTGTTGGAACCGGCTTCGTCATCATGTCGGACCAATTTTGGTCAGTGTGCACTTTGACGAGTTCGAGCTCTCCACCTTCCACCACATACCGGATCCAGTGATACCTCACATCAATGTGCTTAGTGCGGGAGTGATAGGTCGAATTCTTCATCCACAACATCTCTTTGCTTGCCTCAGTAGCGACAATGTACTCAGCCTCAGTTGTCGATAGTGCAACACATTTCTGAAGTCTTGATTGCCAAGAGACAGCTCCTCCGACAAATCTCATCAAATATCCAGTAGTTGACTTCCTCGAGTCGGCGTCTCCCCCTAAATCAGAATCCGAGTAGCCTTGCAACTCAGCCTTGCCTTCTCCAAATCGGAGACATAAGTCGGTCGTACCTCAGAGGTACTTGAAGATCCACTTCACTGCTTCCCAGTGCTCTTTGCCGAGGTTTGACAAATATCGGCTTACCATTCCAACAGCATACGCCAAGTCGGGTCTAGTGCAAACCATTGCATACATCAAGCTTCCGACGGCGGATTGGTACGGGACCTTCATCATCTCATCTTTGTCTTCATCAGATCTCGGACACTGCTTCTGGTTCAGCTTTATGTGTCCGGCAAGGGGGGTGCTCACTGTTTTGGCTTTGTCCATGCTGAATCTCTTCAGAATCTTCTCAATATATTTCTCTTGACTCAGCCACAGTAGCTTCTTCTGTCTATCTCGGATGATCTTGATTCCGAGAATCCGCTTTGTAGGGCCGAGGTCCTTCATTGCGAAGGACGAGCTCAACGCCTTTTTGAGGGCGGCTATCCTCGATTTGTCTTTCCCTACAATAAGCATGTCGTCAACATATAACAACAAAAATAAAAAAATCTTCGGCCTCATACCTCTTCACAAATACGCAGTGGTCAGCTTCTGTCTTTTCAAACTTATGATCAGTCATGAATTATTCAAACTTCTTGTACCACTGTCGAGGTGCTTGCTTCAAGCCATAAAGACTCTTCTTCAACCGACATACCAAGTCTTCTTGGTCTAGAGCTTGGAATCCTTCAGGTTGCTCCATATATATTTCTTCTTCTAAATCACCGTGAAGAAATGTCGTCTTCACGTCCATTTGTTCTACCTCGAGGTCTATCGAAGCCGCTATGGCTAACACGGTTCGGACCGAGGTCATTTTATCCACAGGAGAAAAATCTCCTCAAAGTCTACTCCTTTCTTCTGATTGCAGCCTTTCACTACAATCCGGGCTTTGTATCTCGGTTTTTGCCCATTCTCTTCATTCTTAATCTTGTAGACCCATTTGTTTTTCAGAGCTCGTCTTCCTTTTGGCAGCTCGGTCAGCTCATAAGTCTTATTCTCGTGCAGAGACTTCATCTCGTCTTGCATTGCCTTTTTCCATTCTTCTTTCTCTGAGCTCATCACAGCCTCATCATAACTCTGAGGCTCACCGTCTTCAGCAACAACGGTGTATTCATCAGATGGGTATCTTGTAGAGGGTCTTCTTTCTTGAGTTGGACATCTCGGTTGTTCTTCAGCTTGAGAACCCGGTTCATCATTCTCATCCCGGATCTCATCATCAACTCGGACCTCAATGTCTTGGTCATCTTCAGCATGTTGCTGGTCATCATTTTCTTCATTCTCTTGATTTTCTCCCTCTGCTTCAGCTCGGACAGGAGGATTGGGTTCTTCGCGTCTGACAGTAACTCGGTCTTTGGGCTTCGAGATGTCATGAATGTTCTCATCTTCATGAAAGATCACATCTCGGCTTCTCACTATCTTCTTATTGATTGGATCGCAAAGTCAGAACCTGAACTCACATCTCGGCAAACCAAGATAAATGCATTCTTTGGTCTTTGCATCAAGTTTAGCCCTTTGCTCTTTAGGGATATGCACGAAAGCTCGACATCCAAACACTTTCAATTGATTATAGACCGCTTTCCGACCTGTCCAGACTTCTTCTGGAATTTCTCCTTCAAGTGGCCGTGATGGTGAGAGGTTGATCAAGTCAACAGTTGTTTTGACGGCTTCTCCCCAGAATGATTTCGATAATCTGGCATTGGACAAAATACTTCGGACCTTCTCTTCAATAGTTCTATTCATCCTCTCAGCAAGTCCATTCAACTGTGGAGTCTTGGGGGGCGTCTTCTCAAGTCGGATCCCGGCCGCTCTGCAATATACATCAAAAGGGCTGCAATACTCACCACCATTATCAGACCGGACCACCTTCGATTTCTTGCCAGTCTCCCTTTCAACCATTGCATGGAATTCTTTAAAGGATTGGAGTACCTGGTCTTTAGACTTCAACAAATATACCCACACTTTGCGGGAGTGGTCATCAATAAATAAAACAAAGTACTGAGCTCCTCCAAGGGATCTTTCCGACATGGAGCAGACATCAGTATGGACGAGGTCAAGAATATACCTGCGTCGTCTGGGTTGATCCGATCTCACAAAAGAAACCCGGTGCTGCTTTCCAGCTAGACAATGCGTGCAACTCTCCAACACTTGGCCTTTCAACCCGGTCAGTAGTCCTTTCTTGTGTAGGATTTGGAGCCCTTTCACACTCATGTGGCCGAGGCGCTTGTGCCATAGCTCCAAGCTAGGTTCATTTCGGACAGAATTGGCTTCTCCGCCATTGATCTTTCCTTGCATCACGTACAAGGAGCCTTCCTTCTTACCTCGGGCCACGACCAAGTTTCCCTTGGCCAGCTTCCATCTAACACTACCGAAGTAGTTCACTAACCCGGCATCATCAAGTTTGCCTACCGAGACTAAGTTCAAACGCATGTCAGGAACATGCCTTACATCTTTCAACACAAGTCGGCATCCGACATCCTTGGTCAGAGTTACATCACTGACACCAACAATCTTGCTAGTCACTTGATTTCCCATCTTCACGACTCCAAAATCCCCACCTCGGTAAGAGAAGAAAAATCCTTTGTGTGGAGTAACGTGGAAGGAGGCACCAGAGTCAACAATCCAGGTGCAGTCATCATATGCAACATTCAAATAATTATCCTCACCAAGGAGGAATATCTCGGCATCTGGGTTAGCAGCCACCGCAGTGGTGCTCTTGACTTCCCTCTTCTTGGGAATAATATGATCCGGCTTCACAGAGCCGTTCTTCTCGTTATTCTGTAGGGTCCAGTAGTCTGGCTTCTTATGGCCTGTCTTTCCACAATAAAAGCACTTCAACTGATATTTCAGCTTTGACCGACCTCTAGACTTTTTTCGTCTGTCACGACCTCTACCCCTGCTTTTTCTTCTACCTCGGGAGTCAGATTTCCCTTTGTTTTCAGCAATGTCGTCCTTAGACGTGCTTGAAACACCTCATTCTCTTCTCCTGACTTCTTCTCTCAAAAGACTGTCTGTCACGACATCCATCTTCAACTTTCCTTCTGGAGCTGAATTACTCAAAGTCACCACCAGAGTATCCCAGCTTTCTGGCAGCGAGCTCAACAGCAGCAAAGCCTTCATCTCATCATCAATTTTCATCTCAGCTTTTGACAGCTGATTCACAATACCTTTATAGGTGTTGAGGTGTTCAATCATGCTCATACTGTCCTTGTATTCAAGCTTCACAAGTCGGCGAACCAGGTATGCTTTATTCCTGGGAGTCTTCTTCTAAATCATGGACTCCAGCTTCGTCCACAACTCATACGCGTTCGTGAACTCGGACACGTGCTCAAAGAGGCCTTTATCAATATATTTCCTGATCGTGGCTACTGCCTTCCGACTCAGGATCTCCCACTCCTTATCAGTTTTGCCTGCCGGTCTCTCATCAAGGATAATGGGCTCATGTAAATCTTTGTAGTAGAGATGATCTTCCATCATCGGTCTCCAATAGGTGAAATTATCTGCGGTCAACTTGAACATGTCTCTATCATTGGTTATGCCACTAGTCTGCATCCCGTCTCCCTCATAACCCGTCGAACTCGGGCTCTGATACCACTGTTGGGAACTAGGTTCCCTCAAGCTCGGCTCAGGGGCCTTTGCGGAAGTCAGTCAATGAGATCCTCGATCTCGAATCTCGGCAATACCTCAGCCTGAACTTCACCAGTCGGGCAGCGCAACGGAAAAATCAAAACGAAAAACAGGAGAGAGAGGAGAAGAAGAGAGAGAACACAAGCAATTTTTAACGTGGGAAAACCTTCTCCAATGAAGAAGTAAAAACCCACGGGACCTAGTCCAGATTAAAAAATCCACTATGAAAATAATGGTTACAAAATAATCAGAATACACCAATGTGGTGGTTAACTCATCCTCTCCAACAATGGTGATAATCAAACTACCCTAGAGATGTTTCACTCAAACTCTCTCTAGAGATCTCTCAAATGCAAAGCATAAAGCTTTGCTCAAACAATACAATAATTATCTCTCATTCTCTTTTTTTAGCCTCCACCCACAACTAATGAATATATAGAGGAGGTGAGCTCTAGGGTTAGGGTTTTTAGGAAATCCCTCAATGGGCTTGGGCTTAGCATTAAAAGAGGAAGTCCAACAACGATTACCATTTTATTGAGTTTAATATAAATATTTAAGATATCTTATGTTTCTTTGCAAAATTTCTGAATATTATAAGTTTAGTTTCATTTTATTTTTAAATTATTGAATATTAAATATAATATACACTACATACATTAAAAATATTATTTAATATCAAAACGAGTCCTAACTTGTCAAAATCTAACATTTTTTAGAATTAACGTGTCGGAGTGTCGTGTCGTATCGTGTTACGTGTCCCGTGTCGGTATCGGTGCTACATAGGTCATGGTTAGCTGCCTGTTTTAACGCGCCCGATCAAGTTTTAGCATAATCCGACTCTAGGCACGTAAGTGTATCATATTAAATTACTTTTAGGGTGTGCATGGCAACCATTATGTTCCCTGGCACTATTTCTGAAATAAAAAACAATTCTTTTCTATTTCTGTTCCTTGGAACAATTTCTGAGAAAAAAATGTGTTTGATAACATATTTTATTTTTATTCAAAAAATGAGAATCGTGTTTGATAACACAACAAATAATAGAATAAAAAAACCATTCTTATTAAGCATAAAATCTTTTTGGATCATCACTTTTCTTTTCATATGGTGTGATGATGGTGGTGGCGGCGGCAGTGGTGGTGGTTGTAGTAGTGGCATTGTGTTGGTGGTGGCGGTAGCGGTGGCGTCATGGTGGTGGTGGTGAATGTAACACCTCATGTGTACCCGGTTTGTTAACATGTCATCGTATCAAGCCACACTTAATTAAATATGCGAAAAATCTTTTTCTTTTTCAATTATGACGTCATTAAACTTAGCCAAGTTGATTACTTAATCATTTCATAAAAACATCGCCTATATGTAAATTGCAAAAGACAGCTAATTGAAATATCTCGTTAGATAAATAAGTGAGTATCTTAGTCAAGGATCTACAACACGTAGTCCAGACAATATCGTGATACATTAATACAACTCATAACTAAAAGCATAAAGTCAAGTCAACGTGGCATGGACAATCCCCATGCTCACTAAACACAACATAATCAACAGAGTCTCAGCTCAAAGATCCATAACATGAAACTAATAACATAACAGCAACAAATATCATCCAGCATCCAAACATAAACAGCATAAGCAGAAATATCAGCTAAGCTCCAGCCTCCTGCCGCTAGAGGTCTCAACCCCAGGGTTACCTGAACCTGAATTAAGTGCTCCAAACGTAGGGTGAGATCTCTAAACAGAAATCTCAGTAATACAAGGGGTCCTGAAGGATCTTCCATCCCAAGCTCACTTACATGTGCAATATAAGTTCCAAAAATAGTTAAACATTATAAGTTCCAAAACAGTGCAATGCAGCAGATAATCATGTCATGTGTGTTATAATTAATCTATTGGCCAGAGAAATGCAAGAATACGTCTATTACTCACACTAGTGAAAGAAGCCACTTGCACCCACCCACAGTGTCACCGTCTTGTATGACGCCACAAACTCATGCTTACCTTCTAAGTGGAACAACACATACATATTATAAGCAATGGCACATAAAGCTCAACAACATTTTCAATTATCAAAGCATGTAAATGCATCATGCATATAAACCATTCCCCCATGGGGTATGATGGAACCACACAATGGCTAAACCGAGGACACGAAAGCTTACCTTGCAAGCTAGCTATCCAAGCTAAGAGTCCAACCAAGCTCAAAGTCCAAACATAGCAGAAGCACAATCTGTTTTAGACCAGCAATCAAGTCAATATTCAAACATACAAGCATAAGACATAAAGACAACGCCTTTCCTTTACGTTTCATGTCTTTAGGCTTCTCACAAAGCCATAAGCCCTTAATTACTTTGATTCTGACTTAGATTAATTATTACAGAATTCCCACTTCATCAATCTAGGGTCCACAAACCCATAATAGCATTCTGTATGAATAGTACAACTACTGTTCTATATATTATTCTATGAATATTCCCACACTTATTATAATTTTTCGGGATACTTCATCGGTACAAATTTATACCGAGTAGCAGAACCGGTATCTGCACTTTTCGTCAGAAAAGCGGCTTTTAGCATTATTACTCACTTACCAATATTATTTAAGTCTTATCATAATTATTAGGGTCAATTATGGAATTAACTTCCTTAATTAACGGTGCGGGTTTTTACATTCACCCCACATTTTTAGAATTTTGTCCTCAAAATCAGAATATACATGTCTCGAAAGTCGGGGTACTGCCGGAGAAGCTCGTCCTCTCGCTCCCAAGTACGCTCCTCAGGAGTTCTTCCGGTCTACTGCACTTTGACCATCAGAATGATCTTGCTCTTCAGCTGCTTCTCGCCACGATCGAGAATCTTAAGTGGTCTTTCAAGTTATCCCGAACTTCCACATCATCCGGTTGCACCACGTGCAAAGGATCTGCTATTTACTTTCGAAGGTGAGACACGTGAAACACGTCGTGGATGTTGGCCAAGTTCGGAGGCAAGGAAAGCTGGTAGGCAACTGGTCCTACTCTACCAAGGATCTGGTATGGCCCAATGAATCGCGGGCTCAGCTTCCTCACTCCGAGGGCCCGACCAACACCGGTGACAAGTGATAATCTCACAAACACGTGCTCACCCTCGCTGAACTCCAGTGGACGATGCTTGACATCCTAGTAGCTTTTCTGGCGATTCTGTGCTTGCTTCAGCTTTTCTTTAATCATCTGGATCTGCTGGGTGGCATCTTGGACAAATTCCAAGCCAAACAACTCCTTATCTCCAACCTCATACCAGCAGGTAGGAGTCTGACACCTCCTACCATTCAACGCCTCGTAGGGTGCCATGCCCAGGCTAGCATGGAAACTGTTGTTATACGAAAACTTCACCAATGGCAGGTACCTATCCCATGTTGAACCCTGCTCCAAAGTGAAAGCCCTCAACATGTCCTCCAAGGTCTGGATGGTCTGCTCAGTCTGTCCGTCAGTCTGAGGGTGATAGGCGGTACTCAATCTCAACTGCGTACCGAAAGCTTCCTGCAGCGCCTCCCATAACCGAGATGTGAACTTCGGGTCCCTATCACTGATGATACTCTCGGGCACCCCGTGAAGCCTCACAAGCTCGCGAACATACAGTCTGACCAACTGCTCAGTAGTGAAGCTCACCTTCACTGGAAGAAAATGGGAAGACTTCGTCAGTCTGTCCATGATGACCCAGATAGAGTCACAGCCAACCTGAGTCTTCGGCAAACCCACCACGAAGTCCATAGAAATGTTCTCCCATTTCCATTCTGGAATCTCTAGAGGTTGAAGCTTACCAGACGGCTTCAGGTGTTCTATCTTCACCTTCTGGCAAATCAAACACTTGGACACATACACAGCTATGTCCTTCTTCATACCCGGCCACCAGAAATTTCTCTTCAAGTCCTGATACATCTTTGTAGCACCAGGGTGAACTGTGAACTGGCCCTTATGGGCCTCAGCCATAACCTCTTCGGTCAAAGGACCTCGAGGAACCACAATCCTCTTCTGGAACAACAAAAGTCCATCCTCATTCCAAGACACACCGTCTTGGTTCTTCACGTAGTCCAGGAACTCTCTCTGCACTTGCGCATCTTGGATCTTCTCCATAAGCTCATTCTTGACTTTTACAGTCTCCAGCTCGAGAAGTGCACCTCCAAACATGGAAGTCAACGTCAGATCTCGAAACTTCTTAATAACATTAAAGTCACCAATCGACAAACTGGATAGACTCGCGGATTTCTGACTAAGAGCATCAGCTACCACATTGGCCTTGCCAGGATGGTACTTCAACTCAAAGTCGTAGTCCTTCAGAAACTCCATCCATCTCCTTTGCCTCATGTTCAGCTCTTTCTGATCAAACAAGTACTTCAAACTCTTGTGGTCACTAAACACAGTAAACTGCATACTAAACAGATAATGCCTCCAAATCTTGAAAGCAAAAACAATCGCAGCCAACTCCAAATCATGAGTCGGGTAAATCTCCTCATAGTCTTCAACTGCTCGAAGCATAAGCAACAACTCTACCGGTCTGCATCAAAACACAACCCAACCCCTTTCCAGAAGCATCACAGTAAAGCTCAAACTGCTCATCAGGATCAGGAATGATCAACACTGGAGCGGTAGTCAATCTCTCCTTCAACTCCTGAAAGCATTCCTCACACTCGTGAGTCCACACAAACAGAGTCTCTTTCCGGGTAAGGCGAGTCAATGGTAAAACCATCGTGGAGAATCCCTTGATGAACCTCCGGTAGTAATCTGCCAAACCAAGAAACTCCTAACTTCAGTAACCGTCTTGGGCCTCTCCCAATCCAACAAAACTTCAATCTTGTTGGGATCCACTGCAACTCCCTCAGCAGAAATCACATGCCCAAGAAACTTCACAGACTTGAGCCCAAAGTCACATTTTGAAGGCTTAGCGTAAAGCTTTTTCTCCTTCAACACTTGCAACACAATCCTCAAGTGTTCAACATGCTCTTCCTCCGTCTTGGAGAAAATCAAGATATCGTCAATGAAGACGATCACAAACTTATCCAGGTACGACTGGAAAATCCTGATCATGTAATCCATGAACCAATGTTATTAAAATCGGCCCGGTCATTGACCCGGTCGAGGTACTAGGTCACTGGTTCAACCGCATGACTCGGTAATTATATGCAATTTTATTATTTATATTAAAAAATTATAAACATACTCAAATATCTAAAAAAAATGATAAAAATTTCAAATATTTTAATAATAAAAAATAATAAATCACATATTATTATCCAATAAAAGATCAAACAAAAATATAATGATCGTGATATGAGGCTTTAGGTTCAGAAAATGACATCTCTAACTATAAATTAATTCAAAATTTTCTGCATAGTACATAATTGAGATAATATTAGTGTTGTAGGTACATAACTTATGTAAGTCAATAAGCAAAAAAATATTCAAATATGTCCATTATGATTTTTTTTTTAACCGGGCTGGGTCACCTGTTAACCGACCGGGTCACCGGTTTTTAAGAAAACCTGCCGGGTCAGACTGGGTCGCACTGGTTCTGATGCATGGCCGAGCCGTTGCTTCAACCGGACCGATTATATGACCGGTTTACCGGTTCCCGGGTCGACCCGGCCGGGTCGATCCGGTTTTAATAACACTGCCATGAACACTGCGGGTGCATTCGTGAGTCCAAAAGGAATCTCCAAATACTCAAAGTGACCGTATCTCGAACGAAATGCGGTCTTAGGAACATCCTCCAGCTTCACCCGAATCTGATGGTATCCGGACCGGAGATCAATCTTTGAATACACACAAGCACCCCTGAGCTGATCCAGCAAATCATCAATACGCGGAAGGGGATACTTGTTCTTGATCGTCACCTTGTTCAACTGCCTATAGTCGGTGCACAATCGAATTGTCCCATCTTTCTTCTTCACAAAGATGACCGGTGCTCCCCATAGAGACACACTCGGTCGAATGAAGTCTTTCGCTGAAAGATCCTCAATGTGCTTCTTCAGCTCCGCCAACTCCGGTGGCGACATCCGATATGGAGCTAATGAAATAGGCCCCACACTATGCAACAACTCTATCGAGAACTCTATCTCCCGCTGTGGCAGGAGCTCAGGAATCTCCTCAGGAAACACCTCGAGGAATTCCCCCACCACAGGAATGCCAGTGATATCCTCCTGTGTCCCACTCACCAAACCTCCCAACATGACATAACCAAATGCCCTTGCTCTCAAGGCTCTCCTAGCCTACAACAATGAAATATAAGGCGATGAACTGGCTGTGGAGTCACACGGAGACATCACCACACGCTTGGCACAACAGTCAATCATCACACAGTTTCTGGACAACCAATCTATGCCCGGAATAATCTCCAAATTGGCCATCAGCAATCCTATCAGATCTACCGAGAACTCACGACCATCCCACTGAAATGCTACATCGCGATGAACAGTGGGAGAATCACACTTTTCTCCGGTGGCAGTGGTCACCTACAACGGTGCACAAAACACAGACATGGGCAACTCAAGCCCCACAGCAATCGGGATAGCAATAAAAGAATGCGTAGCCCTGGAGTCAAACAATACATCAACAAAAGATCCACCAATGGAAACAGTACCTCTGACAAGGTTCGGAGCTCGGTCCGACTGCTGGCGATCCAACGTATACACACGTCCAATAGCAGATGGCACTGCAGGTGCCAAAGTAGGTGGAAGGGGAACCATCTGGAGTGGAACTGCCTGAACTGTTGCAGCTCGCGCCGTCGACGACGGACAATCTCTAGAGTAGTGGCCCTCCTTGCCACAGTGAAAACAGATCAGCTGCCACGTAGCACAACTTCCTGCATGCTTCTTCCCACACCCCGAACACCTAGGAGTGGAAGGAGGCCTAGCAAAACCTCCCTGCTGCGAAGAAGCCCTCTTGAACTGACCAGGCGCCTGCCTAGCCGCAAACTGCTTCCCTTTGCCCTTACTAGCAAACTTCCTATCTTTCCAGGAAGTGGAACTACTCGTTCCCTTCGCCACAGCAATCTTGGCCCTCTTGGCCTTACTCGTAATACAGACATCCTCGATGTCCCGACACTGCTGCACCAGTGTCCCAAAATCTCTCGAAGCCGCTCCAGCAAGGGGAACAACTATCTCCTTGCTAAGTCCCCTACGAAACTTAGCAGCAGAGAAGGTCAGAGTAGGCATAGCCATCCGAAAGTGTGCAAATTTCACCAGCTCATTAAACTTTGTCAGGTACTCGTCAACTAACAATGAGCCCTGCACCAACCTGTCAAACTCTCCGTGCTTCCTTTCCTGCGCATCATAAGGGAAGTACCGACCCAGAAAGCAATCTTCAAAGAATGGCCATGTCATAACATGACCCTGAATCTCAAAAGCGTGAGAGGTGTTCATCCACCACTCATGGGCATCGCCCTCCAGCATATACGTGGCGAACATCAGCTTCTGCGGATCAATACATTGCATGACCCGGAAGATCTTATCCAGCGCCTGAAGCCATCTCGCCGCAGCAATAGGATCATAAGACCCATCAAAGGAAGGTGGCTTATGCTTGCAGAAAGCATTAAGCTAGCAGTCTAACACATCGCGATCCTTAGCAGGCTCCACATAGGGTTCCATCACCCCAGTGAGTTGACCAGTGCCCTCAACATGGCTCTGGCTCTCGTCCTGCAGACTAGGTGGAGGTGGAGGCGGCGGTGGCAGTGGAGGTGGTGGCGGTGGGAACTGACCCTCATTGCGGCCAGCCCGCATCTCCTCCAACATGACCCTCATCATGGTCATGTTCGTCAGTCTGCTTGCCTCAAGGACATCTTTGGTGGCCTTCCGGTTCGCCTCTTGAACGGCGTCCATCATTGCCACATTGGCCAATATAGTGGCCTCCTGATCGGCTAGTCTAGCCTCCTGCATCTCAGCCAATGCAGTCAGGACAGGATCCGGCTGATCATCGTTCGTCTCGCGGTTTCTCATAGGAATTACCATGACTCTGCACAAGTTACACAAAGAATGAGTTGATCAGGCCCACGCAATATGGTCACACATGCATTATCATAGAAAAACCCAACAGAGGAAACACACAAGACAGACTCACAACAATCAATCCTAAGTTATTGCAATACATACATGCTTTTCCCAAGCAAGTGCTCTGATACCATAAAATGTAACACCCTGTGTATACCCGATATGTTAACATGTCATCGTATTAAGCCACACTTAATTAAATATGCGGAAAAAAAATTTCTTTTCAATTATGACGTCATTAAACTTAGCCAAGTTGATTACTTAATCATTTCATAAAAACATTGCCTGTATGTAAATTGCAAAAGACAGCTAACTGAAATACCTTATTAGATAAATAAGTGAGTATCTAAGTCACAGATCTACAACACGTAGTTCGGACAATATCCTGATACATTAATACAACTCATAACTAAAACCATAAAGTCAAGTCAACGTGGCATGGATAATCTCCATGCTCACCAAATAACAACATAATCAACAGAGTCTCAGCTCAAAGATCCATAACATGAAACTAATAACATAACAGCAACAAATATCATCCAGCATCCAAACATAAACAGCATAAGCAGAAATATCAGCTAAGCTCTGGCCTCCTGTCGCTAGAGGTCTCAACCCCTAGGTTACCTGAACCTGAAATAAGTGCCCCAAACGTGAGGTGAGATCTCTAAACAGAAATCTCAGTAAGACAAGGGGTCCTCAATGATCTTCTATCCCAAGCACACTTACATGTGCAATATAAGTTCCAAAAATAGTTAAACATTATAAGTTCCAAAACAGTGCAATACAACAGATAATCATGTCATGTGTGTTATAAATAATCTATTGGCCAGAGAATGCAGGAATACGTCTATTACCCACACTAGTGCAAGACGCCACTTGCACCCACCCACAGTGTCACCGTCTTGTATGACGCCACATACTCAGGCTTACCGTCTAAGTGGAACAACACATACATATTCTAAGCAATTGCACATAAAGCACAACAGCAGTTTCAATTATCAAAGCATGTAAATACATCATGCATATAAACCATTCCCCCATGGGATATGGTGGAACCACACAATGGCTAAACCGAGGACACGAAAGCTTAACTTGCAAGCTAGCTATCTAAGCCAATAGTTCAACCAAGCTCAAAGTCCAAACACAGCAGAATCACAATCTGTTTTGGACCAGCAATCAAGTCAATATTCAAACATACAAGCATAAGACATAAAGACAACGCCTTTCCTTTATGTTTCATGTCTTTAGGCTTCTCACAAATCCATAATCCCTTAATCACTTTGATTCTGACTTAGATTAATTATTACAGAAGTCCCACTTCATCTAGTGTCCACAAACCCATAACAGCCTTCTGTATGAACAGTACAGCTACTGTTCTTCGAAAACCCAGAATATCCGGATATTTGTCGGGGACATATCTGGATATACCATATCCGGATATCATATGCGGATATGCATATCTGGATATCCATATTCGGATATCACAAGACCCCATATTGATATCCGGATATCCATATCCGGATATCCATATACAAATATCATATCAGGATATTTCGCGACAGACTGCAGATTCTGCATTTCGCGAAGATATCCATCAAAGGTTCAACCTTTACCAATTACATACGTTCAAGACTCCATTTTTAGGCACATATAGGTTCATATACAGGTTAGTTACTTGTTTAACTCCTTAAACATGCCAAGAATCAACTTTTAACATATAAAACTCAAGGTCAAAGGTGGTGAAGCTTACCCAAGCTCAAAACAGAGGTACAATGGCTCTTGGAGCTCACCAAACAGCTCCTTAAGCTCTAACTTCTCAAAGGTACAAAAATGGCACACCAAAGGTTGTTTTTTCTTCACAAAGGTCACTCCTTGGACCTCAAAATGCCATGAAAATGGCCTCTCCCTCACAACTCAGAAACACAACCCCTAAACTGACTTCACACAAGCACCACACTCAGAAATGGTGCTACTTTCTCACTCACAATGATGGTTTACACTCACCCAAGGTGTCGAGGTGAAGGAAGATGAAGAAAAGGTGCTCCCTTGGAGCTACAATGGAGGTAGAAGAGAGTGGCAAGGTGGCTAACTCTCAAGCTCCAGAAATTTCTACGTAGAAGGCACAACATGGCCTAGGGTTTAGTGCCAAATGTTGTATATATAGTGTTTTAAGTTTTAAACACACAGTATTAGCACTAATAGCTACGATTAACATTTTAATCTCAAACTTAGGATTCTGAACCTACTCATTTTTCTACGATTTATCATATTTTTACTTTATTTTTCGCAGCACCTTTCCGGTACGCGCTTTTCCATAGCCACTATCAGTTCTGGCACCTGTTCTCATTATTTTAACTTGAAACTTGTTTTACAAGTCTTATATATTATTCTAGGAATATTCTCACACTTATTATAATTTTCCGGGATACTTCATCAGTACGCATTTATACCAAGTAGCAGAACCGATATATGCACTTTTCGTCAGAAAAGTGACTTTCAGCGTTATTACTCACTTACCAATATTATTTAAGCCTTATCATAATTATTGGAGTCAATTATGGAATTATTTCTTAATTTCTCATAATTAATTAATTAACTTCCTTAATTAACGGTGCAATTCTTACAGTGAAGGTGATGACATGATGGTGGTAATGGTGGCAATAGTGGTGATGGTGGTGATGGCATGGTAGCGGCGGCGACGATGGTGGTAATGGTGGCATGGTGGTGTGGTGGTGGTGATGGTAGTGGTTGTAACACCCCGTATATATCCAGTAATGTTATCATGTTATCGTATTAAGCTGCGCTTAATTAAAATTGCGGAATATCTTTTTCTTTTCAATAATGATGTCATTAACCATTACCAACTTGATTACTTAACCATTTTCAAAACATCGCCTGTATGTACATTGCAATAAAGAGTTAATTAGAATACCTCATCATTTAATTAACATAAGTATTTCTCTAGTCACGGAACTACCACACGTAGACCGGATCAACTAGCAGTTTATACAATTCAACTCAAAAGTACCAACAACATAGTGGCATGGACAACTCCTATGCTCACCCAAATAAGGCAACAAAGCCCAACATAAGTCTCAACTCAATAATCATAAATGACAGAAAATATAAACAGCATTCAATCCAGTCATGCCAGCATAATATGAACACCACTAAACATCAACTAAGCTCTGGCCTCCTGCCGCCAGAGGCATCAGTCCTCATACTACCTCAACCTGAAATAAGCATTCTCCAAACGTGGAGTGAGATCTCTAAACAAGAAATCTCAGTAAGGAAAGGGGTCTTCAAGGATCTTCCACCCCAAGCTCACTTACATGTGCAATATAAGTTCAAAAGCAGTTCATCAATATCATTTCTAAAACAGTGCAATGCAGCAGATAATCATGTCATGTGTGTCAATACTATTCTACTGGCCGGAGAAATGCAAGATTTATATACACCAAATACCCACACATAGTGCAAGACGCTACTTGCATCCACCTCGGATCACCGTCTTGTATGACGCCACATACTCAGGCTTACCGTCAAGAAGGAACAACACATGCATATTAAAAGCCATTACACATAAAGCCCAACAACATTCCAAGTATATCAAAGCATGTATCACAACATGCATATAACCATTCCCCCATGGGGCACGGTGGAACTACACAATGACTAAACCGAGGACACGAAAGCTTACCTTGCAAACTAACTATCCAATGCCAAGAGTCCACACAAGCTCAAGGCCCACAAACAGCAAAATCACAATCTGCCCATACCAGAATTAATCATCAATAATCATAGCTCAGATTACACAAGTGATTACGTCTTTCTTACTCATTTTAACTCATTACATGGTGTTTCTGCAGGAAGTATTCGAATACTCCACGAGTAGTATTCGAATACTCCAGCTCTCCAGAAAGTATTCGATTACTTTCACTAAAGTATTCAAATACTCACAAGTATTCAAATACTTTTCCCCCCAGTATCCGAATACCTCAGTATCCAAATCCCAAACCTCACTGTATTCGAATACCTTCCAGTATTCGAATACTTCTTCAAAGGTATCCGAATACTTTTCTTCCTAGAAAAGTATTCCAATACTCCTGCAAGGAGTATTCGACTACCAGTGAACGAGTATTCGAATACCACTCGGAAAGTATTCGAATACTTCTTCACTAGAATGCAGAAATTTGAGCAAACTTCTGCATAATGCCAAATTTAAGGATCCAAAAGCGATTGGGAGCCCAATGACTCCCTAAACAGATGTTCATTACTAAGTTATGAACTCAGAAACCAACTCCTTTACTTAAAAGGTTAAATTTTCACTTACTGATGATCATGAATACCTCCAAGGCACCAAAACTTCAAAAATAAAACAGAAAGGAAGCCTCTAACACAGCACCCAAGTTCTGTCTTCACAAGGCTACGAAAATACACTTCAAGTTTGACCCTTTATGCCAAAAGGTGGCTTCTTGAAGCTCAAGAAGCCAAGAACAAGCCCCACTCACACAAACTCAGACTAAACAACCCCTAACACTCCCAACCAACAACAAGCATATCCTCATAAATGCTTCACAACTCACCACCAAGGTTACCCCACACACACTCAAGTGTTTAAGTGGCAAAAACAAGGAAAAAGGTGACACCTTTGGCTCACAAGAGGGAAGAGAGGTGAAGGTGACAATGGGAGGCACAAGGCTGGAGAGAAATCAAAAAACTCACGTAGGCACATCACACATGGCCTAGGGTTTGGTGCAAGATGCATATATATAGGCACTTAAGTTTTAAACACACAATATTAGCAATTATAGCTTCGCTTAGAATTGGAATCCCAAACTCAGGATTCTTAACCTACCCATTTTTACAAAATTTATCATATTTTTCTTATATTTTTCGGAGCACCTTTCCAGTACGCACTTTTCATATCCAGTACCAGTTTCTGGCACCAGTTATCATTATTTTAACTAAACTCGTTTTACAAGTCCTACATGATATTCTAGTAATTATCATGCACTTATTATAATTTTTCGGGATACTTTTTCGGTACGCATTTATACCGCCTAGCAGAACCGGTATCTGCACTTTTCGTCAGAAAAGCGACTTTCAGCATTATTACTCACTTACTACAATTATTAGAGCCTCATAATAATTATTAGGGTCAATTATGGAATTATCTCATTAAACTCATAATTAACTGATTAATTTCCTTAATTAACGGTGCAGGTTCTTACAGTAGCTGCAGTGATGGTAGTGATAATGGTGGTGACAGTGATGGTAGTGATAATGGTGGTGACAGTGATGGTAGTGGTGGTGGTGGTGATGATGATGATGGTGGCGGTGACGTAGAGATGGTGGTGGTGACAGCAGTGGCCGCAACGATGGTGGTAATAATGGTGGCGTTGGTGGTGGCAGTAGTGGTGGTGATGGTGATGACATGGTGGTGGTGGCGGTGGCGGTGGCGTAGTGGTGGTGGCAGTGGCGGTGGCAATGACGTGATAATGGTAGTGATGGTAGCGACAGTGGTGGTAATGGTGGCATAGTGGTGGCGGCGGCAGTGGTGGTGGTGGTGACGAGAGTGGCTGCGACGATGGTGATGATGATGACATGGTGGTGGCAGTGGCGGTGGCGGTGGCGGTGGTGTAGTGGTGGCATAGCGGTGGCGGTGGCAGTGGAGGTGGTAATAGTGGTGGTGGTGGTGATATCAGTGTATGTGACGATAGTGATGGAGATGATATGGTGGTAGCGGTGGTGACATGGTGGTGGTGGTTGGTGACGGTGGTAGTGATAATGGTGGTGACGATGATGGTAGTGGTGGTAATGACGGTGGTGGTGACGTGGAGGTGGTGGTGGTGGTACTACGATGGTAGCGGTGGTCGTGTCGGGATGGTAGTGGCGGTGGTGATGATGGTAGTGGTGGAGAGTAATTGAGATAGATAGGTGTTTCTCATTTTGTGCCCTGGAACAAAAAAACAAAAAAAAAATTGATTCTTTTTTCTGTTCCCCAGCACAAAAATTAAACCGGTTCATCCCGGGAATAAAAAAATAAACCGATTTTACCAAACGAGTTTTCTATCCATTTCTATTCCCGGGAGCAGAAATTAAAAAAAAATTTGATTCCGGGAAGGTTGTCATGCACACCCTTAATATATGCTTCCCATTTTAACGCACCCGGTCAAGTTTTAGCATAATCCGACTCTAGGCACTCAAGTGTATCATATTACAGTAGTTTTAATATATATATATATATATATATATATATATATATATATATATATATAGGTAGATCCTTTGATATCAGTATCAAATTTAAAATTTGACACCTCATCTGAGAGCCATTAGATCAAAAAAGATTAATAGCTTTGATTTGTAAGCATCTGACATCATTGATCTTTTTTGATCTAATAGCTCTCAGATGAGGTGTCAAATTTCAAATTTTACACTGTATCAAAGGATCCTACCTCATATATATATATATATATATATATATATATATATATATATATATATGAGGAAAGTTATATTTATAAATTTTTTATTTACAAATATACTATGTCTGACTGGTAATACACTCTTGAGTAGAGTATTACCGGTCAGACATAGTGTAATTTGTAAGTTTGTAAAAAAAAATTATAAACGGATCATTCTCATATATATATATATGGGTTAAATATTTATGCAGTCACTTTAGATACCCTTTTTAACTAAGTCTGACCAGTAAAACATAAAAATTGTATTTTATCTCTCTGTCACATCAGCTGACAATATCTGAGAAGAGAAAAAAAAGAACAACTTTATTATTATAACTATGTCTTACTGATCAGACATATTTAAAAAGGTAGCTATAGCTAACCTTATCTAAAGTGGATGTAGAAATATTTAACCCATATATTAAATAAAGGGTTAAACCTTGTAGGTATATTAATTATCACTATGCGCACATGCACTCCTTTTGTCTCTCTGCCTACAAATGTTCATTGTGATCTTGCACCATATGCGGCCATTTACTCCCACTACAAAAAATGATGTGATTTGTGGAGGTTATATTTGCAAATAGTGAAGGTTTTTGATGTAACACCCCGTAGTACTCCGGTTGTTAACATACATGATATTTAACATTCACAGCGGAAGGCTTTATTTGAAAAGGAATAAAGCATCTAATAAAAATACGAGTAATTTTTTTCCAAAACATTTTATAAAAAAATTTCTAAAAACGTTCACGTGAGATACTGCAAAAGCGTAAATCTAAACATACATCTACTAATTACTCCTATGAGCCAGTATTAGTGGCCAATGACCATCAAGATATGACATCAAGTGTCATTCCTGATGGAGTCTCACAGATAGCATAACGGCTGTATTTCAGATAACTGGGAACATGGTCCCACACATACAGATCACCTAATTGATACAATAATTTAAACAGATAGCTTGCAAGTCCCACACAGACTGCAATCCCCTCAATGGGTCAATACAAATAATAAGGCCCCTTGCCCAAATTAATTGAATACATGCATCAAATCTATATTAATTCAAAGTATAAAAGCATCAGTAAATAATCCATGGCTCTAAGAATACAATCATGAGCCTAAATAAATACATACAATAATCTCCATAAAATAATTAAGCATGTTAACAAGTCTACATGCCAACATCAAATCTAAACATAATATAAAATCATCAGCTGTATAATCAACTACTCCAATGCGGGGGCCTTGCCCCTAGAAGCATCACCACTACTCTAGGTACTTGAAATGATGTCCCCAAACGGGGTGAGATAACAACATCTCAATAAGCTCAAGGTTCATAGAGGATCCTCTAACCCCTGAGCCCACTTCCTGCATGACAAGTCAGATATAAAGCATATAATATAGACATACAACATAAACATAGCATCATCATATCATCCTAGTGTAACCCCAAGGTCAAAGCCATAGACGGTTACACATGTGTGACTTCCAGGGTCAAGCCATAGACAGTCAACACAACCTCAGTATGAAATAGCTCCCAGAGTCAAGTCATAGGCAGCCTACATACCATGATCACTGGGCAGGATCCTCATAACATATATCATCAGTGCATCATCATAACATCAAGATCATATAACATCTATATGAATATGAATGAATGCACATATACATCATACCATATACTTTTGTACAATACAACCATAATGCCCACCATCATGGTGGGGCCACAAGAGAGAGGAGTCAACTAGAACTAGGAGCTTACCTCAGGGAGCTTAGCACAAGCCCACACTTCAATATAATACGTGTGCTCCAACAAAATCTCTAAACGCCAGTATTGCATGCGCCACAACATATTTTGTGGGGGTTTGTGTGCAACGACACTATTTGTTAAAGTATTTTTTGGAGGTTTCAAACCCTACAAATGTTGCAATTTCTGGCATTCTTCAACCTCCATAATATGTTTAATTTTCTGTAGGTTAAAAACCTCCACAAAATGTTACAATTCTTGTCATTCTCTAACCTCCACAATATGTTTAAGTTTTTTTAAGTTAAAACCCTCCACAAAATGTTTCACTTCATGGAGAGTGTAAACTGCCACAATTTATTTAGTATTTTTGGCATCCCTAAACCTCCACTATTTATCCTTAAACCTCAACCATCGACTTGACCATAACCACTATCGTGATTCATCTATTCACCTGTTACGAAATTGGCTAAACAAAAGGAATAAATGAAAGCAATCAAATAAACCGAGTCTATAACCTCGTAAATAGCCAACGAAAAAGTTCTAAAATACATAAAGATATGATCTTGTATAAATCTCTTTTCAATCAATCAGGGAAAATGCATAAAGATATGATCATAGGAACTGTGGGTTATGTTGTTTTTTTTTTAAAACTCATAGGCAATTTGAAGTTGATTGTCTTAATTGCTCTGTCTCATCCAAATTCTAAGTACAAGATAGATAACTAGCAAGAATGAATAAATAATAAAATCCTAAAATTATTGAGATGATTGCACCATCCACTAGCTCAATAATATAACAGGGGTACAACCCAAGGTGCACCAAATTCTCTTTTGCATTAAAATATAAAGTTGATTCTATGAGTATACCTCTATAAATTGTACACATTCAAAAAAGATAAAGTTGATAGTAAACAAGAAAGAGTATGAAATTTACAATTATCCAAAACAAGAAATATAAAATAAACCATCTTAAAGCTACAAAATCCATGAGTCTTTAATGATGCATCGATCATTTTACAGAATCCAAATCATAGCAAAAATATTGAATTCACATAGCCCAAATTAAGGGTAATTACTATCTAATGAAGACCTTCCACGTGTAAGGATAGCTTCTTCACTCCCTTCATTCTGTGAAAAAACCAATTTAAAAATATGGCACTTAAACTTCACCCATAAACTAATAGTAGAGTTCAACAAAAAAAAATAAACATATGAAATCATTATCATTATAGTAGTAGTAGTACCAAACAAAGCACCTAACTCTGGAGAAATTTGTCCTTACTTCATTTGTATATATGCAAGCATTACTGTCTGTAATATCTTGACACTCTCCTCAGATGCTGCTAACTTGGTCTTCAATGAAGTAACCTCTTCTCTCAACCGAGAACTTTCAGCTGAATCTGTACTTGAGAAAGTAGAGACTATAGGATTGAATCGTCTACTTGTGGATCCAAATGCAATGCTAGGAAGACCACCTAGGCCTAAACCACGTACACGACCAGAGTGCTCTGGTCCAAAAACTTTTACAATAACATCATTTGTTGAAATTTCAGTGGAACTGGTGCTCTGGCTTAATTCTTCATATATTTGGTCCTATCCATATAAAAAATTCACGAATCTAACATGTACACAAAGAATAAACAATCAACTCTAAAGTAAAAATCCCTTACTTGTTGCCAGCCATTAATAGCATAAAAAAAATCTCAACTAGGCTGCTGACAGATTAAGGAATAATCAAATGAATTGGCCCATCTCACTATTCCATGATTCTATCTTTATAAACACAGTTTATCAACCAGCCATTAATTATGCAAGTTTTGTGCAATAATTAAAGCTACTTAACTGACTACTATAGCCTTTGCCTTGTCATTCACATATGACCCGTCTTTTTTCTTGTGCGTGTCAAGATATAGTTCGCCTCGACTCACAGGACGTCCCACCTCTACTTCCTATAACATTTACAAATCATATAAGTCCAAATGTCAAATTTATAAGATCTAGATATAGAAAACACTAGTAATTTACCATCTCATGTCGTCTCTAGGACAAAAGTTTGGAACCCCCGGTGTGTGGGATAGTTTGTTTTTTTCTAATCTCCGCATTGTTCTGACATAAATCATACAATATCAACAAAAACACTGGATTATTTGTAAGACAACGGAAAAATATTCATTATAAACTAATTATTTGTAAGCACCTATCTATAAATTGAAATTAATATATGCTTCTGAATACATACTTGGTCTTTAACTTAAATGGATATTTAATCATGATAAATAATACATATCTAAACACAACATAACCCTGAAGATACCAACAGCTTGTGCTTATCATATTCCATATTTTTTCATCTCTAACGTCAAATTTAAGGTCATACATAATATTAGTGATATAATAAGTATGAAAACTTAAACAATTCAAATCAAATATTTATTAGATATATATTTTCTATGTATTTATTTATCTTAATAGTGTTGGAAAGTATTATTTACTATTATGTATCACAATCACAATTTAATTGTTTATAGATATTTATATTTTCACATAATTAATTAATATAGATAATTTTTATGTTCTGTGCAGAAGTTTAGAATCTACTTAAATTATATTGTGGTTAGGACTAAGGCCACAACAAGTTAAAAGCAATCTTACATTTAAAGGATATAAGGATATCTCGTGATCCTAAATAATATATATGCACAAATATTTATATTAGATATTTAAGTCAAAAAATAAGAAAAACCTCCACAAGTAAGTCATCCACATAAATCAATTCAAAAAAAAAAACTAATATAAAAAAGTGATATGTAATTAACGTTAACAATGTATATATGTTGTTATGCAGGCACATGTAAAGATGCAAATGATTTTTCTCTTCCATAAGCAATTTGAAACAGTTTGTTTGTTTTTTTTTCAAAAAATAAATATTGGAACGAGGAAGTCATTGTGTAGCAAATAAACTAACATATGTTTGGTTACCAAAAATAAAAATAAAAATTAACGTATGTTTGCTATAGCATTATGTTGGTGTTTTATCAAATATTATTGAACCTAGTCAAGTTTACCTCGCATGTCAGCGCATATTTTTTGAAATCCATAGTTTGCTCTGAAAAGCTTCCACTTGGTCCTCCAGCATGCTGATTAGTTTTTCTAATCTCTACTTCCTCCAATCTTCTAGGGCTCCTAAGCACCTGTAATACATTGCAGATTATGAGAACCACAACCAGTATCTAATATCCATGAAGTCGGATAAGCACAAGAATAATTTATCTCAATCATGTAAATACCTGAGGTAGAAGCATCACCATGCTTCTTGTCCTTCACATTCTTCAGGTAGTCTGGACAATTCCTCTTCCAACGGCCATTCTTGCCACAATGGAAGCACACAACATCGCTTTTGTCCTTGGGTGCACTCTTACCTTTCTTTTTGCCTTTCCTTTTATTGGGTTTTCCTTTGGGCTTAAGGGAGTTGCCTTTTGCAAGCTCCTTGCCCTTACCCTTGGCCTTTTTAGGCCCACCAATCAGAAGAGCTTGTGTCTTATCCTTCTTGATAGACACTTCAGCAGTTGTTAACATACTTAACAACTCTGGCAAGCTCACAAGCATCCCATGCATGTTGTAATTCATAATGAATTCACTGAAAGAAGGAGGAAGTGATGATAGAACTAAGTCATTAATTAATTCAGCATCCATTATGAAGCCTAGACCCTCTAGCTTCTCAATGAGCGCTATCATCTTCAGGACATGGCGACTAAAAGACATGCCTTCAGTCATCTTGCATAGGAACATTTCCCTAAAGGCCTCATACCTCTCATGCTTATCCTTCTTATCATACAACTCCTTGAGATGAAGTACAATGGAGGGGGCATCCATATGTTCATGCTGCTTTTGCAGTTCAGGCTACATGGATGCCAGCATGATGCAACAAGCCAACACATTATCATCCATGTGTTGCTTGTGGGCCTCGAAATCAAATTTCGCGAACCCATCTTCCCCTTCCTTAGGCGTAATAGGTAAAGCAGTGTCAAGGACATAAGCAACTTTTTCGACTCGCAGAACATTTCTGACATTCCGATACCAGTCCATAAAATTAGGACCGGTTAATTTGTTCGTATCGAGTATTGAGCGCAGTGACAGTGGATTAGTCATACTAAAAACTGAAAAATGTAAAGATGGATTAATTAATATATATTGTCGTGTAATAAGAGCAAATTATTAAAGACTTTAAATAATATGTCTCTCCCACTATTTTATCTAAGTCAACGACCCTTAAACTTTGACTTAGGGTTGTTCTACTTTTAGATTTTACCTTAGTGGGATTTTAAGAGTGCGATTATTTATTTTAACCCTCGTCTGAGACCGCAAGATTAAATTAAATAATGGGTTGATCCTTATCAACAGTATCTCATACCCTCTCTTAACATTAGGTTGACAACTCATTGTCACTTAGTGGTGCATCTAATGCAACCAACCTAGCACTATTACCATAAGCACATGAGCCCGGCTGAGCCTGCAACTCATGCTCTTAGTTAAGCACTAACCAGCACCTTAAGTGTCTCACACTTCTAATACTACTCTTACTCAACGAAACAGTGGGTCCCAACTGAGTTGTGGAGCACCACTATTTAGAGGAGGTTTGAGTAATACTGGTGGTGGGAGGTAATCATGCGCTTAATAATTTATTCCTTTTAAGGGTTCCTTTTATTTAGGGTTTATTAAGTCTCATCAAACGCGTATGCACTATTATCATGCTAGTTGTATCCTATGTCAAACATCTATCGGATTACACTAGTCGTTATTGGACATACATAATAATACATACAAACGCGATTTGTCCAATTTCGTGCATACTAGTCATTTTTAAAACATAAAAACATACATCCGGGATACACTATCTCATGGATACTAGTCGTTTTTAAAACATACAGGCATATAAAAAACTTTTATTTGAGATAGTCATGCTGCTCGCGCATTCGTCCATCTTGCTTCTCAAGCCACGACTGCTTGTCGTCTAAACGCCACTAGCCTAATTTTCTAATTACAAATAATTAAATAAACTCCAAAACATCTTTGGAGGGACAAATGAAAAATTACAAAATTTAAAATTCAAATTACATCTCTAATTTAAATAGAGAAAAATTACACCTTTAATTTAAAAATTTGAAATTCAAATTTCAGGCACCATGACCATCCCCTTCCCCTTTTGCACCTGAAAGGTTAGACAACTTTGCAAGCACAAGATATCAAATATCATAAAATATGTTCATTCACACGTCTTAACATTTTAACAATTAAAATGTAATTACAAGAATCATGATTCAAATTTTCTTAATTTTTCTCTTAATGGCTGAATTATATAACAATTTTTATAATTCAAATTTTGTTAACTCTTTCTTAAAGAACACAAAATTAAACCATGCATGCAGCCATAAACCCTTTAATGGCCGAATCATATATGCATGTATATGATAAATTTTGTCACAAAAATTTCATGCTATGCTCATGATACAATTCATGGAGAAAAATAAGAAAACAATCAAGGTATTCTAAGTACCCTTCATGGCCGAATCATCCCTTTCAAAAAAGGTGTTTCCTTTTAAAACTTTAACAAAGAAAAAGAAACAAAACTATGACTACATATAGATATATGAACATAGCAATCGTATTAACATGTTCATAAAAACAAAAACTCTAACAATTTAAAGCATTGTAATTCAAAATCCATATGCAAAAATTCAAGCTTTAACCCTTCAAAGATCTTTTGACCGTGAAAAACAATTTTCATAAACAAGGTACCATCACCCGCCGATTGTAAAGCAACCGGGCTCTTATACCACTTGAAAGAAAAATGACCTTGAAGGTCGAAGCATGTGAGAGGGAAAAACAAAATTTTTCAAGCGGAATAACACATGCAATCAAGATTCATGCTTTAAGATAGCATGATGTTACCTTTGTTTGTGATTCAAACACCAAGGAGATCAGTGTCAGGTTTGAAGGTTCAAACCCTCTAACGTTGATCCATACCACCCCACGTCAAGATGAAGAACTCTTCTTGAAAAGCCACCAATTGATCACCACAAAAGCTTGATAGGCGTCCAATGTGTGAAGGAGGAGGCTAGGTAAAGGTGTTTAGAAGAGTGAAGTCTTCAGCATGAAAACTTCACAAAAGTGGGGCATGGATGCTCTTAGAAAAGGCTAGGTTAATTCCAAAAACACTTAAGGAAAAACCTAACAAAAGTCGCGCACCAAAAGGATGAGAGGAAGCAAGGATGCAGTCAGATTTTCTACTTCAAATTCTGATCACAAATGGCGCACATAAAGGGAGAGAAAGGGTGGAGTTGTTGCAATTCAAAATTCCCAACAACCTACCATACAATCCTCATGAGACTAGATCTTTATCTAGTCAAAATTATGACCTAATGGCCATCATATGGCCAGCCATCTATGCGCCCCATTCAGCCCCAAAAGGGGTCCAGATACGTTGAGCAGTTGCATTCAAATTTGAACCAACTCACTCACTGATTCTCTCAACCAACCAAATCTGATTTGGAGCTTATTTGGTTGACTAGATGACACTTATAATCACACCAAATCAGCGCCCTAAACAGCTCTTGGTGATCTCCAAAGATCTCCTCTTGATACAAGGGATTTGTTCCAACAAGATCTTATCTTATCCTTTTGTTATGAAACAACTTTTCATAGCCAATTCAAATTCAAATTCAAACATTTAAATTCAAACATTCATATTCAAACGTTCAAACATTTAAATTCTAAATTCAAATTCAAATTTCAAATTCAAAATTTAAATTTCAAAACTCAAATTCAAAATTCAAAATTCAAATTTCAAAATTCAAAATTCAAATTTCAAATTTCAAAATTCAAATTCAAAATTCAAAATTCAAAATTCAAAATTCAAAATTCAAAATTCAAATTCAAAATTCAAATATTTGATAATTAATTTAACTAATTAAATTAATTAGTAATGTCTTGGACCATCCAAGCCTATTACATGATTCATGCACCCTTTTTCCCTTTTAGGTGGGCTTCCAAACTTCTTCTTGGGCTAACAACCATTATTAGGCCCAATACCTTTAATGCTAGATCATCATGACAATAAGGTGTTAGTGTGTGACCCATTAGGTCCAACATAGCCACTGACATAAATGGGCTCGGGCCCAACAAGCCTACAACCCATTTAATGACAACACAGAGCACTAGCAATGCTTTGTTGCCCCAGAACTAGTTAGATTAATGACTTGATCATCCTATTACACATATTTGGTTGCCGTATGCATTTCCTTTCGTCTCGGTTACCTTCCCATTAAACCTAGGGTGAGGTTACGTATCAACCCTTGCGGTTTAGGGTAAGCTTTAATTCGAAATAGGGAATCTTCAATTTACTGACTCTAAAGGAAGGTCATCTCATGATCTCTTTTACTATGCATAGATTCCCGAGTCCTGTAAATGTCATCCCGATTTCTCCGGTTTACAGATAACCTAATCCCTTACAGAGATTTGACGAATTCCTTCAGCTTATCACCCTAGGCCTGTGCTCTTTCAGGACATGCCCAAAAGTATACCTATGAGTCTCCATGTTTCAGGCAGACGAGGTATACAATCAAAACATGCCTTCTAGAACACAGTCTAGGTGACAACTTAGGTCTAAGGAAAGACATACCCAAATATTAAGAGACTTCTCTAATGATACTTTTGTAAGATTCCCTCATCGAGTCTCTTTGTGGGTCTGTTCAGTGCGAGCTATACCCTTATAGGTCCATCCACGACTTTAGCTAAGATATCTCCATATTTGTAGCTCATGAGGTCTTTACCTTGTATCTGAATACAAGTAGATAAGTCATGCTAGTCTTACCCGAGATTACTGATCCTCATTCTCAGTGTCTCTAGACTAGGAACATAAAATTAGGAATAAACATCTGGTATCCTTAAATCCTCATGATCGTGATCTCATCACAGATACTCAATAGATATCTATTTTATTCCAAGGGGTTTATCCAGTTACTCCTATAATATATTAACAATAATATTGAGACAAAATATGAAACAGGACAAAGAGTGCTTATTATTTATTTGCGACAATATAAAAGGTCCACATATGTCCTAAACTAATCAAAAGATTGTCTCTAGGACATCCATATACTAACACATGTGGGGCCTTGTGCGACAGGCCAGTTGATTTGTTTTCATTGTGGCAAGGAGGGCCACTACTCTAGAGATTGTCCGTCGTCGACGGCGCGAGCTGCAATAGTTCAGGCAGTTCCATTACAGATGGTTCCCTTTTCACCTACAGTGGCACCTGTTGAGCCACCTGCCACTGGGACACTTTGGATCACCAGCAGTCGGACCGAGCTTCGAACCTTGTCAGAGGTACTATTTCCATTGGTGGATCTTCTGTTGATGTCTTGTTTGACTATAGGGCCACACATTCATTTATTGCAACCCTGATTGTTGTGGGGCTTAAGTTGCCCATGTCTGTGCTTTCTCCACCGTTGCGGGTGACTATCGCCACCGGAGAAAAGTGTGTTACCTCCACTGTTCATTGAGATGTCATGTTTCAGTGGGATGGCTGAGAATTTTTTATAGATCTGATAGGATTGCCGATGGCCAATCTGGAGATTATTCTGGGCATGGATTGGTTGTCCAGAAATTGTGTGATGATTGACTGTTTCCCCAAGCGAGTTGTGATGTTTCGGGTGATTCCATCGTCAGTTCCTCGCCTTTTATTTCATTGCTGCAGGCTAGGAGAGCCTTGAGAGCAGGGGAATTTGGATATGTCATGTTGGGAGGTTTGGTGAGTGGGTCACAGAAGGATATCGCTGGCATTCCTGTGGTGAGGGAATTCCTCGAAGTGTTTCCCTAGGAGATTCTTGAGTTTCTGCCACAGCTTGAGATAGAGTTCTCCATTGACTTGTTGCCTGGTTTGGGGCCTATTTCATTAGCTCCATATCGGATGTCACCACCAGAGTTGGCTGAGCTGAAGAAGCATATTGAAGATCTTTCGGCGAAAGACTTCATTCGACCGAGTGTGTCTCCATGGGGAGCACCAGTCATCTTTGTGAAAAAGAAAGATGAGACAATGCGATTGTGCGCCGATTACAGGCAACTGAAGAAGGTGAAAATCAAGAACAAGTATCCCCTTTCGCGTATTGATGATCTGTTGGATCAACTGAAGGGCGCTTGTGTATACTTGAAGATTGATCTCTGGTCCGGATACCATCAGATTCGGGTGAAGCCGGAGGATGTCCCGAAGACCGCGTTTCCTTCGAGATACGGTCACTATGAGTATTTGGTGATTCCTTTTGGACTTACCATTGCACCCGCAGTGTTCATGGATTACATGAACAGGATTTTCCAGCTGTACCTGGATCAGTTTGTGATCATCTTCATTGACGATATTTTGATTTACTCCAAGACGGAGGAGGAGCATGCAGAGCACTTGAGAATTGTGTTGTAAGTGCTGAAGGAGAAAAAGCTTTACGCTAAACCTTCAAAGTGTGAGTTCTGGCTCAAGTCTGTGAAGTTTCTATGCCATGTGATTTCTGCAAGAGGAGTTGCAGTAGATCCGAACAAGATTAAGGTTGTGCTTGATTGGGAGAGGCCCAAGATGGTTACTGAAGTGAGGAGTTTTATGGGTTTGGCAGGTTACTACCGGAGGTTCATCAAGGGATTCTCTATGTTGGTTCTGCCAATGACTCGCCTTACCCGAAAAGAGACTCCATTTGTGTGGACTCACGAGTGTGAGGAATGTTTTCAGGAGTTGAAGGAGAGACTGACGACGACACCTGTGTTGGTCCTTCCTGATCCTGCTGAGGAAGTTGAGCTTTAGACCGACGCCTCCAGAAAGGGGTTGGGCTGTGTGTTGATGCAGTTAGGCAAAGTGATTGCCTATGTTTCGAGGCAGTTGAAGCCTCACGAGGAGAACTACCCGACTCATGATTTGGAGTTGGCTGCTATTGTGTTTGCTTTCAAGATTTGGAGGCATCATCTTTTTGGCATGAAGTTTGCCGTGTTCAGCGATCATAAGAGTTTAAAGTATTTGTTTGATCAGAAAGAGCTGAACATGAGACAGAGGACATGGATGGAGTATCTGAAGGACTACGACTTTGATTTGAAGTACCATCCTGGCAAGGCCAATGTGGTAGCTGATGCTTTGAGTCAGAAATCCGTGAGTTTATCCAGTTTAACCATTGGTGACTATGATATATTTGAGCAGTTTCGAGATCTGACGGTGACCTCCTTCTTTGGGGGTGCACTTCTCGAAATGGAAACTGTGCAAGTCGAGAATGAGCTAATGGAGAAGATCAAAGAGGCGCAAGTGCAGAGAGAGTGCCTATACTATGTGAAGAACCAGGATGATATGTCTTGGAATGAGGATGGATTGTTGACCTTCCAGAAGAGGATTGTGGTTCCTCAAGGTCCTTTAACTATTGGGGTGATGACAGAGGCTCATAAGGGCTAGTTTACTGTCCACCCTGGTGCTACAAAGATGTACCAGGACTTAAAGAGGAATTATTGGTGGCCGAACATGAAGAAGGGCATTGCTATTTATGTGTCCAAGTGCTTGGTTTTCCAGAAGGTGAAGATAGAACATCAAAATCCGTCTGGTAAGCTTCAACCTCTTGAGATTCCGGAATGGAAATGGGAGAGCATTTCCATGGACTTCGTGGTGGGTTTTCCGAAGACTCAGGCTGGTTGTGACTCTATCTGGGTCATTGTGGACAGATTGACCAAGTCCGCCCACTTTCTTTTGGTGAAGGTGAGCTTCACTACTGAGCAATTGGCCAGACTTTACATTCGCGAGATTGTGAGGCTTCACAGGGTGCCCGAGAATATCATCAGTGATAGGGACCCAAAGTTCACATCTCGGTTCTGGGAGGCGTTGCAGGAAGCTTTTGGTACTCAGATGCGGTTGAGTACAACCTATCATCCTCAGACTGACGGACAAACTGAGCGGACCATCCAGACATTGGAGGACAGGTTGGGGGCTTGCACTTTGGAGTAGGGTTCAACATGGGATAGGTACCTGCCATTGGTAGAATTTTCGTACAACAACAATTTCCATGCTAGCCTACCCTACGAGGTGTTGTATGGTAGGAGGTGTCGGACTCCTACCTGCTGGTTTGAGGTTGGAGATAAGGAGTTGTTTGGCTTGGACTTTGTCCAAGATACTACCCTGCAGATCCAGTTGATCAGGGAGAAACTGAAGCAGGCGCAGAATCGCCAGAAGAGTTACTACGATGTCAAGCATCGTCCACTGGAGTTCAGTGAGGGTGAGTACGTGTTTGTGAGATTATCACCTGTCACTGGTGTTGGTCGGGCACTCGGAGTGAGGAAGCTGAGCCCGATATTCATAAGGCCGTACTAGATCCTTGGTAGAGTAGGACCTGTTGCCTACTGGCTTGCCTTGCCTCTGAACTTGGCCAACATCCACGACGTGTTTCACGTGTCTCAGCTTAGAAAATATGTAGTGGATCCGTTGCACGTGGTGCAACCAGATGATGTGGAGCTTCGGGAGAACATAAAGACTGTCGTCGGACCACTCAAGATTCTCGATCGTGGTGAGAAGCAGCTGATGAGCAAGATCATTCCGATGGTCAAAGTGTTGTTGTTTGGAAGAACTCTTGAGGAGTGTATTTGGGAGCAAGAGGTTGAGCTTCTCCGGTAGTATCCCGACTTCCGCGACATGTATGTTTCTGATTTTGAGGACAAAATCCTTAAAAAGGTGGGGTGAATGTAAGAACCCGCACCGTTAATTAAGGAAGATAATTAAATAAATATGAGAATTAGGAAATAATTCCATAATTGACCCTAATAATTATGAGAAGGCTTAAATAATTATAGTAAGTGTGAAATAATGCTGAAAGTCGCTTTTCTGACGAAAAGTGCAGATACCGGTTCTGCTACTCGGTATAAATGCGTACCAATGAAGTATCCGGAAAAATTATAATAAGTGTGAGAATATTCCTAGAATAATATATAGGACTTGTAAAACAAGTTTTAAGTTAAAATAATGAGAACAGGTGTCATAACTGATACTGGCTATGGAAAAACGCGTATCGAAAAGGTGCTGCGAAAAATAAAATAAAAAATGAAAAATCTTAGAAAAATGAGTAGGTTCAGAATCCTAAGTTTGGGATTAAAATACTAAGCGTAGCTATTAGCGCTAATACTGTGCGTTTAAACTTAAACTGCCTATATATATGCTCATTTTAGCACTAAATCCTAGGAAACCTTTTGTTCTACGTGGAGTGGAGGCTGACCAGCATTCTCCTACTGTTCCATTGCCTTCCCTTCTCCATTTCTTGAGCTTAGAGGCGCTTTCCTTCATGAAATATTCTCCTAAACACTTGGTGTGAGTGAGGATTACCATTGGGGGGTGAGTGTTGACCTTGTTTCTGGGTTGTGGCCACTGTTTGGTGAAGTCTAGGTGCTGACTTTGTAGTGGGGTTGTGAGAGCCTTTGGTGATGACACTTTGAGCTTCAAAGAGCCATCTTTGGGTGGAAAAAACCAACCTTTGGTGTGCCACAAGTCAGAACTAGAGGAGCTGTTGTGAGTGCTCCAAGAGTCATTGTTGCTCTGTTTTAACCTTGGGTATGTTCTTGAACCTTTGATAATGCATTTTATGGGTAAAAGTGGAGTCTTGGCATGTTTAATAAGATAAACAAGTAACCAACACGTACAAGAACCTGTATGTGCCTAAAAATAGAGTCTTGAACGTATGTTAATGGTAATAAGTTGAACCTTTGAGTGATATCTTCGCGAAATATCTGAAAATGGGAATCAAATAAAAACAGAAACAAAATAAAAATGGTAACTAAATAAAAAGAGAAAATAAGGAGAAACAGAAATTAAAGAAAAACGGAAACTAAAATGGGGGGTTTTAATATGATTGTAAATTTAAACGAAAATGAAAAATAAAATAAAATAAAAAGAAAAATCAAATTAAAAGCAACCAACCCAAGAATTAGGATTCCAAGGATATCCATCATTGGACAAATAATTACCAAATCGTGGTTGACCCTAATCGAATTGGAATCCCTACATTCGCGTAGGAACCCCTCTCTAGAAGATTTCCTAGTTTTTGGTGGAATACGGCGCGTCTACTCGCGCAATAGCGGAGTATTAACCCGTTCGACTTGAGAACTTTGGGTTAATCAACCTAACCATTAAATCTAATGGTTAATCACTTTCCTAAGAACGCAATCGCGTATCTCAAATTGAACACCCACAATCGCGCAATGTCAAACCGAGTTGGAAAGAGAAACTGATTTGGTTCAAAATGAGGCGCAGGTCCTCAGGATTCAACCATGGAATCCTCAACCCTTGGGTTGATTAAAGAAAAGAGGAAAGAGAAAAGACGAAAATTCTATTAATTTCAAAACTGTAAAATTCAAATTCAAACGAAAGATTCTCCACAAGGTCCCTACTCTCGCCCTTTTAACCCCTAATCAAGTTGGGCTTCGGGCTCTACAAATCCAACCTAAAATAAAAGGAAACAAAACAGAAATAATGGCTCTCGGCCTCATGTACATTGGGTTCAAAATTATAACTTAAGTCCAAACGTCAAAATACATTTTCAGCAAAACACGTCCATCTTGGGCTCAGGTTTCGACCATCTTCCCGTCCGAATTAGGCTTTAGTAGATGAAATAGCGATTGTAGCCCTATTTATTAGCTGCAAAAAAAAAAAAGAACGTAGTCAATCTGACATCTGTAAATTGAGATATGGTCAAAATACGAAAGTAGTGTAAATCTGGAAAATTATGACGAAAATCAATTAAACCCAATTAAAATCTAGAATTCTTATTTGACCCAAAAGACCTTTATTTAATTCAAATAAATCATAAAAATACCACCCAAGAGTAATAAATAAGTGTAACAAAATATGTGTTATCATTGACCGATAGTTTATTGATGTTGTTTCACGAGGAATCGACTAGTTTTATACTATCCACGCGATTTTTTTAGATTTAACTTAGTTGCTGAGGACAACAACATTTAAATTTGGGAATGGTAACCGCGTAGTTCATCAGCCGGAGTGCTAATTGACTGGAGAGACGTCATGAGTATACACAGAACACCCGGCTAGTACAGGGAATCATCTCAACCTTTTTCTTTTTTCTTTTATGCAACTTGAATTTAATATAATATTTTTTAATTTTTTTTTGAGTAAATTGAATTTAAATTTAATTTTTTAGAGTTTATAATGAATAAAAACCCCAAGCCACTGTTTTGTGAAAATTTTGAATTTTTTTTAAGTTTTCTCAGTGCATTTAATGGAAAAATGGCAGGGATTTTATATCAGTAATTGATTCAGAGCATGATGATGACTCACTTGAATTTTTTATAATAAGCATCGATGTTGATTGAATACCTTCTTTAGAATTGAATTTTTTTGAGATAAAGGACTAGGGGAATGACAGTGCATTCATAGCCGTGAGGTTTTGAGCCTATACATAAATTTTTTATTGAGTGTGCATTTCACTGTATGAAATACTCTAGAACTTGCTTTGTTTATGACCTGAATTGGTATGTGATTTATTCTATGGATATGATTGAGGCATGTTTTTCTTTAAACTAGATGGCCAAATAGCCAACCATTACTGTTATTCCTTAGTTAAACCCTTTTGAGCCTAGGCCTTTTTATTCTTCGAAAACCTATAAAGATAAATAAGCCACTTTCCATATACTATCCTCACCTTAATTGAGATTGAATTTCAGATTTGAATCGAGGAACAGGTGTTCATTGTTGAATATATGAATTGTGATATATAGAAGTACGCCAAAAGAAAGGAAAAAGCCAAGGAAGGTTGGAAGGAAGAAGAAAAAAAAAACAAAGAGAAAGAAAACTACTCAAAAAGAAAGCGGAAAGGAAAAGAGTGAAAGAAAATGAAAGAAGAGTAGTATGAGAAAAGAAAAGGAAATAAGAGAAAAAGTCCAAAAGAAGGAAGAAGTGAAGAAGAATGAATGACAAGAAAAAGAAAGTTGCGAGCCAACTGGAAACAATTACATCCATTCCTCTTCAAAAATCTGGATTTTAATCTCGGAGCCTTTTTTCAAATTTTCCTTCCCCTTCAGCCAGGCCAAGTTACAACCGGAATAAAGACCCCTTGATCTGTTGAATACTTTACTATTACTCTGGAAAGCTAGAATATGAGCAAGCCTATGGTAGTCTGATTCAGTAGAATATGAGTGAAACACCAACCCTCTAACAGTTGAGCGTGAGTGAATTGAAATCCCAGTGAGGGGGTGCTAAAGGAAATCTCCCTTGTTCTTAATCTTGAGAATTTCTTTTCTGCTGAATTGTGAATTTATTTGATTGATGCATTAATTTTTAGAGTCTGAATGCTCTGTTATCATGTCTCTGTAAATTCCTTTCTGTCAAATTCCATGCAATTAAGAATTCCTACTCCCTATTCCCTTAGTTTTATTTTGATTGATTGCTGAGGACAACAATATACAAATCTGGGAATGTTTGATAAACCTTTGGTTTATCATGTTTTAAGGCTGAATTATACAAGAATTATGTAATAGAATGCATGAAATTCAAGGTTTATAACATATAAGTCATAAGATAGGAAATTGAGTTGACGTTTTGATGTTATTTTCATTTTGAAGGTAAAACCACAAAGAGTGGTGCTAATAAGTGCTAAAGAAATCATGACAAAGAAGTAGCGGCTTAATAAGGATCAAAGGAAGTCATAATCTTACAATTTAAGAGCCAGAAGAGCATGCTCAAGCGCAAAAGAGGACGCTCGAGCACTTGAAAAAAGGAAAAACAGTCAAACTGAGCAAGTCAGGACGCTCAAGCGCACAGATGCACACTCAAGCACACAAGAAGACAAGAATTCAGCCTCGAGGAGCACGCTCGAGCGCCCAGGATCACGCTCGAGCACGCTCAGGCAAGCAGAAATAAAAAATTGAACCACAGCAGCACGCTCAAGCGGCCAAACAGCGCGCTTGAGCGCCCAAGCCTGTTCCAGACAACAAAGATTTACTATGAGATTCATCGAATTTTGATATTCGGAATTAAAATGGAAACATATCGAACCTAATTTAAACAGATTCATCGAAGATTGAAGCAGGATTATAACAAGATTCAAAGTCAAAAATTTGTCCCCAATCTACAAGATCTTAGACGCAAAAGGAAACAATTATAAAATCAATTACAAATCTGATACGGATATGGTTGGAGATGCAATGAAGGATGTGGCTTTGAAGATTATAAATAGGGAGCTGAGGGTCACACCAACACACCAATTCACAAGTCCAGAGAAATACATAGAGACTGAAGGAGGAATCCTGTTGTGGAGCGCTGGAACACTGAGGAACCAAGTCAACATCACACCAATGGAGGCTTAAGGTTCTATTTTCTTTGTTATTGCTTTTGAATTCAGTATGCTAGGTTAGATTTTTATGTAGTTAGGGGTAGATGAAACCCAATTGAATCTTTATGTTTATGAATTAAATTGTCTCTGAATTCTTTTCTTTTTATAATTGAATAAATTTATTTGTCTTTAATGCTTTCTATGAGTTTACTTCTTATAGAATGATTTTGGGAAATTGTATGACAATAAGGATGTTGGTGCATGAACCCTGACTTGATAAATTTATCACAATCCTTGTGATCTAGGGATAGACATAGGGTAATTGTGTAATCTTGAAATTCTTGATCTTAATGCATGTTTTCTTGGGGAATAATCGGGGAACTAGAGTTCTTTCAAGATCACATAGATTTAGGGTAACAAGAAATTGAGCCCTAATTAACTTAGATAGAATTGATTGACAATATATTAAGAAAAGATTCTTGACTCTTTAATTCATAACATATTGAGGAGATTGGGGAAAGTCGAAACCCTAACTACGTTTGTTTTAAATTCTTTAATCAATCATCATCTTTTTCAATTATTCTTTTTAACTCTAAATTTTTATGTTATTGCTTGTCTTTAATTTTTAAGTTCTTCGGTTACGATTCTCTCAAATCCAATTCTTGATTGTCCACCTAAAACACAATTAGCGAACTAGCGCTTGAAATTTTGATCCTCGTGGGAACGATCTCGTACTCTGGTACACTTTATTACTTTACGACCGGTGCACTTGCCGAGTCGCAATAATATCAATACATGAAAATACATAATGCATATAAATCATCCCTCGATGAGGTATGGTGGAACCAACAATGGTAAAACCGAGGACACGAAATCTTACCTCTTAAGCAATCAATCCAAGCCAAGGTCCACAAACAGCACAATCACAATCTGTTTAGACCAGCAATCATATCAATATTTATAATCTAAGAGTTCATGACATAACGACAACGTTTTCCTTTTACGTTTCATGCCATTAGGCTTCTCACTAAGCCACAAGCCCTTAATCCAATTGATTCTGACTTAGATTATTTATTACAGAGGTTCAACTAATCGATCTAAGGTCCATAAACTCCAAATATAGTTCTGTATGAACATAACAGTGACTATCTCGAAATTCTTAGAATATCCGAATATTTGTCGGGGGCATATCTGGATATCCATATCCGGATATCATATCCGGATATTTCGCGATAGAATGCAGTTTCTGCATTTCGCGAGATATCACTCCCAAGGTTCCGTTTTTTAACACTTTTAAATGTTAAAGCATGCATCTTTAAGCACATATAGGTCAGGGATCATGTTGGTTACTTCATTTTATCATATTACATGCCAAGTCTTGATTTTTAACAAGGAAACTCATGATCAAAGGTTTAAGAACATACCCCAAGCTCCAAAACAGAAGTAAATGGTGCTCTTGGAGCTCTCAAGTCAGCTTCAATGGTTCTGACTTCAAGGGTTACGAAAATAGATACCAAGCTTGGCCCTTTACCAACAAATGTAGCTTCTTGAAACAACACAACCCAAGAAAATGCCCTCACTCCACCCAAACAATGAACTCAGACCTTCCTCCACACACAGAAGTCACAAACTCAGAAATGTTGACTCTTTCCCCTCACAATGCTAGTTCACACAAGGCCAAGATATTTTGGTGAAGATTGCAAGAAAAAAGGTGACCACTTGGCTCACAAGAGGAAGATGGAAGGGTGGTGGCAAGGGAAGACACTCAGTTGTTGAACCAAGTCACGTAGGAGGCTGAAGATCAGCCTAGGGTTGTGTGCAACCCTATATTTATAGGCGGTTTAAATTTAATCACACTGTATTAGCACTAATAGCTACGCTTATGATTTTAATCTCAAACTTAGGATTCTGAACCTAGTCATTTTTTTAAGATTTATCATATTTTTATTTTATTTTTTGCAGCACTTTGTCGGTTCGCACTTTTACGTAGCCGGTATCAGTTCTAACGCCAGTTCTCATTATTTCGACAGCAAATTTGTTATACTAGTCCTAGATATTATTCTAGTGATATATACATACTTTCATAATTTTCCGGTATACTTCATCGGTACGCACTTATACCGTGAGGCAGAACCGGTATCTGCACTTTTCGTTAAAAAATCGACTTTCAACATTATTAATCACTTACTATAATTATTTAAGCCTTCTCATAATTATTAGGGTCAATTATGGAATTGTTTCCTGGATTCACCTTTAATTAATTAAATTCCTAAATTAACAGTGCATGTTCTTACATTAACCCAACCTTTTTGGATTTTGACCGCAAAATCAGAAACATACATGTCCCGAAACTCAGGGTGTTGTCGGAGAAGCTCTTCCTCTCGCTCCTAAGTACACTCCTCAGAAGTTCTTCCTGTCCATTGCACTTTGACCATCGGAATGATCTTGCTCCTAAACTTCTTCTCGCCACGATCGAGAATCTTGAGTGGTCTGATGGGAGTCTTTAGGTTCTCCCGAACCTCCACATCATCATGTTGCACCACGTGTGATGGATCCGCTATATATTTCTGAAGCTGAGACACATTAAACACGTCGTGTATGTTGGCCAAGTTCAGAGGCAAGGCAAGGCAAGCCGGTAGGTAGCAGGCCCTACCCTACCAAGGATCCGGTATGGCCCAATGAATCTCGAGCTAAGCTTCCTCACTCCGAGGGCTCGACCAACGCCGGTGACAGGTGAAAGTATCACTAACACGTGCTCACCCTCACTGAACTCCAGTGGACGATGCTTAACATCTTAGTAGCTCTTCTGACGATTCTGCGCCTGCTTCAGCTTCTCCCTGATCATCTGGATCTGCTGGGTGGTATCTTGGACGAAATCCAAGCAAAACAACTCGCGATCGCCAACCTCATACCAATAGGTAGGAATCTGACACCTCCTACCATACAACGTCTCGTAGGGTGCCATGCCCTGGCTAGCATGGAAACTGTTGTTGTACGAAAACTCAACCAATGGCAGACACCTATCACATGCTGAGCTCTGCTCCAACGTGCAACTCCTCAACATGTCCTCCAAGGTTAGGATGTTCCGCTCAGTCCGTCCATCAGTTTGAGGGTGATAGGCTGTACTCAATCTCAACTGAGTCCCAAAAGCTCCCTGCAGCACCTCCCTGAACCGAGATGTGAACTTTGGATCCCTATCACTGATGATACACTCGGGCACCCCGTGAAGCCTCACGATCTCGTGAACATACAGTCTGGCCAATTGCTCAGTAGTGAAGCTCACCTTTACAAGAAGAAAATGGGCAGACTTAGTCAATCTGTCCACAATGACCCATATAGAGTCACAACCAGCCTGAGTCTTAGGCAATCTCACCACGAAGTCCATGGAAATGCTATCCCACTTCCATTGCGGAATCTCAAGAGGTTGAAGCTTACCAGACGGCTTCTGGTGTTCTATTTTCACCTTCTGGCATATCAAACATTTGGACACATACACATCTATGTCTTTCTTCATGCCTGGCCACCAGAAGTTTCTTTTCAAGTCTTGGTACATCTTTGTAGCACCAGGGTGGACAATAAACTGGCCCTTATGAGCCTTTGTCATCACCTACTCAGTCAGACGACCTCGAGGAATCACAATCCTCTTCTGGAATGTCAACAAACCATCCTCATTCCAAGACACACCGTCTTGGTTCTTCACATAATCAAGGCACTCCCTCTGTACCTGCGCCTCTTTAATCCTTTCAATTAGCTCATTTTCGACTCTCAAAGTCTCCATCTCGAGAAGTGCACCCCCAAACAAAGAGGTCACTGTCAGATCTCGAAACTTCTCAATGACATCAAAGTCACCTATCATCAAACTGGATAGACTCACGGATTTTCGACTCAAAGCATCCACTACCACATTGGCCTTGCCAGGATGGTACTTCAACTCGAAGTCATAGTCCTTCAGAAACTTCATCCATCTCCTTTGTCTCATGTTTAGCCCCTTCTAGTCAAACAGATACTTCAAGCTCTTGTGGTCACTGAATACGAAAAACTTCATGCCATAGAGATAATGCCTCTAAATCTTGAAAGCAAAAACAATCGCTGCTAACTCCAAATCATGAGTCGGGTAGTTCTCCTCATGAGGCTTCAACTGTCTCGAAGCTAAGCAATCACTCTGCCCAACTATAGCCCAGCCCCTTTTCAGAGGCGTCGCAATATAACTCAATCTGCTCAGCAGGATCAGGAAGGACAAACACAAGTGTCGTCGTCAGTCTCTCCTTCAACTCCTGAAAGCATTCCTCACACTCGTGAGTCCGCACAAACTGAGTCTCCTTCCGGGTAAGGCGAGTAAATGGTAAAACCATACTGGAGAATCCCTCAATGAACATCCTGTAGTACCCAGCCAAACCCAAAAAACTCTTCACTTCTGTAACTGTCTTGGGCCTCTCCCAATCCAACACGTTGTTGGGATCCACTGCAACTCCTTCTGCAGAAATAACATGCCCAAGGAACTTCACTGACTTGAACACTGCGGGTGCATTGGTGAGTCCAAACGGTATCACCGAATACTCATAATGACTGTATCTCGAACGAAACGCGGTCTTAGGGACATCCTCCGGCTTGACCCGAAACTGATGGTATCTGGACCGGAGATCAATCTTCGAGTACACGCAATCACACCTAAGTTGATCCAACAGATCATCAATACGAGGAAGGGGATACTTGTTCTTGATTGTCACCTTATTCACTGTCTGTAGTCGGTGCACAATCGCATAGTCCCATCTTTCTTCTTTACAAAAATAACCGGTACTCCCCATGGAGACACACTCGGTCGGATGAAGTCTTTCGCCGAAAGATCCTCAATATGCTTCTTCACCTCAGCCAACTCTGGTGGAGACATCCGATATGGAGCTAATAAAATAGGCCCCACACCAGGAAACAAATCAATGGAGAACTCTATCTCTCTCTGTGGCGGAAACTTAGGAATCTCCTCAGGAAACACCTCAAGGAATCCCCTCACCACAGGAATGCTAGTGATATCCTTTTGTGTCCCACTCACCAAACCTCCTAACATGACATATCCAAATGCCCCTGCTCTCAAGGCTCTCCTAGCCTGCAACACTGAAATATAAGGTGAGAAACTAGCTATGGAATCACACGGAGACATCACCACGCGCTTTGAACAACAGTCAATCATCACACAATTCTTGAAAAACCAATCCATGCCAAGGATGATTTCCAAATTAGCCATCGGTAATCCTATCAGATCCACCGAGTAATCACGGCCATCCCACTGGAACACGACATCTCGATGTACAACAGAGGTATCACACTTTTCTCTGGTGGCGGTAGTCACCCGCAACGGTGGAGAAAGCACAGAACTGGGCAACTCAAGCCCCACAACAATCGGGCTTGCAATGAAAGAATGCGTAGCCCTAGAATCAAACAAAATGTCAACAACAGAACCACCAATAGAAACGGTACCTTTCACAAGGTTCGGAGCTCTGTCCGACTGCTGCCTATCCAAAGTGTAAACACTGCCAGTGGTGGGTGGCACAACAAGTGCCGCTGTAGGTGGAAGAAGAACCATCTGTAATGGAACTGCCTGAACCGCTGGGGCTCTCGCGGTCGACGACGAATAATCTCTGGAGTAGTGGCCCTCCTTTCCACAATGGAAACAAATCAACTGGCCGATAGCACACGGCCCTACATGGAATTTCCCACATCCCGTACATCTGGGAGTAGGAGGTCTAGTCGCACTCCCTTGAGCCGAAGTCCTCTTGAACTGGCTAGGTGCCTGCCTAGCTGCCAACTGCTTCCCTTTACCTTTTCCAACAAACTTCTTGTCCTTCCAGGAAGTGAAACTACCAGTTCCTTTAACATCAGCTAACTTGGCCTTCTTCGCCTTGCTCATAATACAGACATCCTCGATGTCATGACACTGTTGTACCAAAGTACCAAAATATCTAGATGCAGCTCCAGCAATCCGATCTGTGATCTCCTTATTAAGTCCCCTACGAAACTTAGAAGCCAGGAATGTCGGTGTAGGCATAGCAATGCGGAAATATGCAAACTTGACCAATTCATTGAACTTAGCCAAATACTCGTCCACAGTCAACGAGCCCTGCACCAGACGGTCAAACTCTCCCTGTTTCATCTCTTGCACATCATATGGGAAGAATCTCCTAAGAAACAGCTCCTCAAAGAATGGCCATGTAATCACATGACCCTGCATCTCATAGACGTGAGAGGTGTTCGTCCACCACGATGAGCATCTCCCTCCAGCATATAAGTCGCAAACATCAACTTCTGTGGATCAATACACTCCATAACTCTAAAGATCTTGTCCAAGGCCTGAAGCCATCTAGCAGCAGCAATAGGATTATAGGGTCCGTCAAAAGAAGTTGGCTCATGCTTGCGGAAAGCATTTAGCCGGCGGTCGATCGTATCTCTATCCTCAACAGGCTCAAAATAGGATTGCATCATCCCAGTAAGATGACTAGCACCCTCTACATGACTTTGACTATTGTCCTGACGATTGGGTGGAGGCGGTGGTGGTGGTGGCAGAGGATGCTGGCCACCAGCAGAACCAGTCCTCATCTCCTCCAACATGACCCTCATCATGGTCATGTTCGCCAGGCTGTTTGCCTCCAGCACATCCTCAGTGGCTTTCCTGTTCGTCTCTCTGACGGCGTCTAGCATAGCCTGGTTTGCCATTCTCATGGCCTCCTGGTCGGCTTGTCGAGCCGCCTGCATCTCAACCAATGCAGCCAGGACCGGGTCGGGTTGACCCTCTCGTGTCTCTCGGTCCCTCTGAGGTAGTACCATGGCTTTTCACAAGTTACACAAAGAATGATTTGATCAGGCCCACGCAATATGGTCACACATGCATCATCATAGTAAAACCTGAAAGAACACAATAGTCAAACACACAGCAGAAATCCTAAGTCGTTGCAATACATACAAGCTTTTCCCTAGAATGTGCTCTGATTCCAAAAAAAGTAACACCCTGTGTATACCCAGTTTGTTATCATATCATCGTATTAAGCGCTGCTTAATTAAAATGCAAAACTCACTTTTTCTTTTCAATTATGATGTCATTATGATTAACCAAGTTGATTAATTAATCCTTTTTCAAAACATTGCATGTATGTAAATTGCAAATAAACGACTAACTGAAATACCTCATATATAAATGTGTTTCTAGTCACGGAACTACAACATGTAGACTGGACAATATCCTGATAGATTATACAACTCAAGTCTAACTAAACAAGACATAATCAATGTGGCATGGACAATCCTCATGCTCACCAAATAAGGCAACAAGCCCAATAAAGTCTCAGATCAATAATCAGATAATGACAATATAACATAAAGCAGCATCCAATCATAACAGTATAATCAGCATGCATCAGTCAACTAAGCTCCGGCCTCCTGCCGCCCGAGGTATCAACCCCCGAGGTACCTGAACCTGAAAATGTGTCCCAAACGTGGGGTGAGATCTCTAAAAAGAAATCTCAGTAAGACAAGGGGTCCTCAAGGATCTCTCCACCCCAAGCTCACTAACATGTGCAATATAAGTTCAAATGCAGCATAATGATATAAGTTTCAAAATCAGTGCAATGCAGCATATAATCATGTCATGTGTGTCAAGAATCTACTGGCCAGAGAACATGCAGGAATTACATACGTCTATAACCTACAATCAGTGCAAGACGCTACTTGCACCCACCCACAGTATCACCATCTTGTATGATGCTACATACTCAAGCTTACTGTCTACGTGGAACAACACATACATATCATAAGGCACTTTCACTTAACAGCTCAATAGCATCTTAAATATCAATACATGAAAACACATCATACATATAAACCATCCCTCCATGAGGTATGGTGGAACCAACAATGGCAAAATCGAGGACATGAAAGCTTACCTCTTAGGCAATCAATCCAAGCCAAGGTCCACACTAGCTCAAGGTCCACAAATAGCACAATCACAATCTGTTTAGACCAGCAATCATATCAATATTTATAATCAAAGAGTTCATGACATAACGGCAACGTTTTTCTTTTACGTTTTATGCCATTAGACTTCTCAAAAAGCCACAAGCCCTTAATCCAATTGATTCTGACTTAGATTATTTATTACAGAGGTTCAACTAATCGATCTAGCGTCCATAAACCCCAAATACATTTCTGTATGAACATAACAGTGACTATCTCGAAATTCTCAGAATATCCGGATATTTGTCGGGGGCATATCCGGATATCATATCCGGATATCCATATCCGGATATCATATCCGGATATCCATATCCAGATATTTCACGACAGAATGTAGTTTTTGCATTTTGCGAGATATCACTCCCAAGGTTCCATTTTTTAACACTTTTAAATGTTAAAGCGTGCATCTTTAACCACATATAGGTAAGGGATCATGTTGGTTACTTCATTTTATCATATTACATGCCAAGGCTTTATTTTTAACAAGGAAACTCATGATCAAAGGTTCAAGAACATAACCCAAGCTCCAAAACAGAAGTAAATGGTGCTCTTGGAGCTCTCAAGTCAGCTCCAATGGTTCTGACTTCAAGGGTTACGAAAATAGCTACCAAAATTAGCCCTTTACCAACATATGTAGCTTCTTGAAACAACATAACCCAAGAAAATGCTCTCACTCCACCCAAACAATGAACTCAGACCTTCCTCCACACACACAGAGGTCACAAACTCAGAAATGGTGACTCTTTCCCCCTCACAATGCTAGTTCACATAAGGCCAAGATATTTTGGTGAAGATCGCAAGAAGAAAGGTGACCACTTTGCTCACAAGAGGAAGATGGAAGGTGGTGGCAAGGTAAGACACTCAGCTGCTGAACCAAGTCACGTAGGAGGCTGAAGATCAGCCTAAGGTTGTGTGCAACCCTCTATTTATAGGCAGTTTAAAATTAATCACATTGTATTAGCACTAATAGCTATGCTTAGCATTTTAATCTCAAACTTAGGATTCTCAACCTAGTCATTTTTCTAAAATTTATCATATTTTTATTTTATTTTTCGAAGCACTTTGTCGGTACGCGCTTTTACGTAGGCGGTATCAGTTCTGGCACCAGTTCTCATTATTTCGACACCAAACTTATTATACTAGTCCTAGATATTATTCTAGTGATATATACATACTTTTCATAATTTTTCGAGATACTTCATCGGTTCGCACTTATACTGTGAGGCAGAACCGGTATCTGCACTTTTCGTCAGAAAAACGTCTTTTAACATTATTAATCACTTACTATAATTATTTAAGCCTTCTCATAATTATTAGGGTCAATTATGAAATTATTTCTTAGATTAACCTTTAAATAATTAAATTCCTAAATTAACGATGCGGGTTCTTACAACTTGTATCCATTTCATCATAGCTGTCTCGGATCTACTCAGTAATTGTTAATTAGCCACCTCTTCAAGAGCCATCTTTGGTGACCTTGTCACACACCTCTGATCTATTGGTACATCAACTCCTCGTTACCTTTATAACATTTGCTCACGTCACTACCAGTTTTGATCTAAACAAAAACAAAAAATTACCTAATACAATAAAGGGAAAATTTTGAATTAAAATAAAAAAAGATTATAGAAAAAATAATGATTTATAATAGGTTGAGCAAAGACTCACATAAAAGTACCGAAAATTGAAAAGATGTGAAAATATTAAGGTAACTCAAAAAATGGCAAGTTGAATTTTTTTGAATAATTTAAAGTTCACCAAACAAACACTTTAGCCACGTAATTCAAAAATGAAAACGTGATGCATTCTTTGCTGGAAACGTTTGAATTTTTCTTTTGACTTGTTGAAATAATTTTTTTTTAGAAATCAATAAAATATTACCTTTAGATAGAAGGAAAAAAAGACCTAATGCAAATTAGGGGAAACACTTAAATGGAAATGACAAAAGAAGAATAATTTGAAAAGGAAATATTTTGTAATGAATTGTGCCAAGGCTCATATAAAAAGATTTAAAATTAGAAAAAGGTGGAGATATTAAGAAAACTCATAAAGACACAAAGAGAGCTTTCTTTCTTTTTTTTTGAAAATATTTCAATCGGTTCATTGCATCGCAACGAATCCGATTCGAGGCGGGTCTAAGATTAAGGCTTTAAACTCCTTCAAAAGGTGGTACTCGGGAGATTCGAACACATGAATGCCATATTTGCTAGAGTTCATTGAACTGAAATTTGATAGAGATCAAATATTCGAATATTCCTTAGAGAAAATAATGTCACTATATAATCCCTAAGTACTCGATTTTGCTTGTCATATGAAACTCTAAACCCTAAGCATTGTTAGGAGTTGATCTTTAAATATCGTCCAAGACTGGTATCCATTTCATCATAGCTGTCTCGGATCTACTCAATAATTGTTAATTAGCCACCTCTTCAAGAGTCATCTCTGGTGACCTTGTCACGCACCTCTGATCTATTGGTACGTCAACTCCTCGTTATTTTTATAACATTTGCTCACATCACTACCGATTTTGATCTAAACAAAAACAAAAAATTACCCAATACAATAAAGGGAAAATTTTGAAGTAAAATAACAAAAAATTATAGAAAAAATAACGATTTATAATAGGTTGGGCCAAGACTCACATAAAAGTACCCAAAATTGAAAAGAAGTGAAAATATTAAGGGAACTCAAAAAATGGCATAAATGCGTTATATAAAATTGTGCATTAAAAGATACACTTGGTGTTAAAGTTTAAATTTTTTGAATAATTTAAAGTTCACCAAACAAACTCTTTATCACGTAATTCAAAAATGAAAATATGATGTTTTCTTTGCTGAAAACGTTTGAATTTTTCTTTTGCCTTGTTGAAATAAATTTTTTTTATAAATCAATAGAATATTATCCCTAGATAGAAAGAAAAAAAAAGACCTAATGCAAATTAGGGGAAAAACTTAAATGGAAATGACAAAAGAAGAATAATTTGAAAATGAAATATTTTGTAATGAATTGGGCCAAGGCTCAATAAAAAGATTTAAAATTATAAAAAGGTGGAGATATTAAGAAAACTCATAAAGACACTAAGAGATCTTTAAATGCCATATTTGCTAGTGTTCATTGAACCGAAATTTGATAGAGATCAAATATTCGAATATTCCTTAGCGAAAAGAATGTCACTATATAATCCCTAAGTACTCGATTTTGGCTTGTCACATGAAACTCTAAACCCTAGGCATTGTCAGGAGTTGATCTTTAAATATCGTCCAAGACTGGTATCCATTTCATCATAGCTGTCTCGGATCTATTCAATAATTGTTAATTAGCCACACTACAAGAAAAATTCTTATTAGTGTTGCAAATTTCGTCACTACATATGAAATTTCGTCATAAATTCTTGAGTTGCAAATTTATTTGTGACGAAATTTGATCATTTGTGTTAAAAATTGTCATTTGTGACGAAATTTTTTGTCACAAGTAAACTTTTTTCTTGTAGTGCCACCTCTTCAAGAGCCATCTCTGTGACCTTGTCACGCACTTCAGATCTATTGGTACATCAACTCCTCGTTACCTTTATAGAATTTGCCCATAACACTACTAGTTTTGATCTAAACAAAAACAAAAAAAATTCTCAATACAATAAAGGGAAATTTTTGAATCTAAATAACAAAAAAATAATCGAAAAAATAATTATTTATAATAGGTTGGGCCAAGACTCACATAAAAGTACCCAAAATTGAAAAGAAGTGAAAATATTAAGGTTACTCACAAAATGGCATAAATGCGTTATAGAAAATAGTGCATTAAAAGATACACTTGGTGTTAAAGTTTAAAAAATTTGAATAATTTTTTTTTTTGGTGAATTTTTTTTTGAATATTTTAATGTTCACCGAACAAACACTTTAGCCGGATAATTCAAAAATGAAAACGTGATGCACTTTTTTATGGAAACATTTGAATTTTTCTTCTGACTTGTTGAAATAATTTTTTTTTAGAAATCAATAAAATATTATCCTTAAAAAGAAAGAAAGAAAAAGACCTAATGCAAATTAGGGGAAAACTTAAATGGAAATGACAAAAGAAGAATAATTTGAAAAGGAAATATTTTGTAATGAATTTGGCCAAGGCTCATATAAAAAGATTTAAAATTATAAAAAGGTGGAGATATTAAGAAAACTCATAAAGACACAAAGAGAGCTTTAAATGCCATATTTGCTAGTGTTCATTGAACCGAAATTTGATAGAGATCAAATATTCGAATATTCCTTAGAGAAAAGAATGTCACTATATAATCCCTAAGTACTCGATTTTGGCTTGTCACATGAAACTCTAAACCCTAAGCATTGTCAGGAGTTGATCTTTAAATATCGTCCAAGACTGGTATCCATTTCATCATAGCTGTCTCGGATCTATTCAATAATTGTTAATTAGCCACACTACAAGAAAAATTCTTATTAGTGTTCCAAATTTCGTCACTACATATGAAATTTCGTCATAAATTCCTGAGTTGCAAATTTATTTGTGACGAAATTTGATCATTTGTGTCAAAAATTGTCATTTGTGACGAAATTTTTTGTCACAATTAAACTTTTTTCTTGTAGTGCCACCTCTTCAAGAGCCATCTCTGTGACCTTGTCACGCACTTCAGATCTATTGGTACATCAACTCCTCGTTACCTTTATAGAATTTGCCCATAACACTACTAGTTTTGATCTAAACAAAAACAAAAAAAATTCTCAATACAATAAAGGGAAATTTTTGAATCTAAATAACAAAAAAATAATCGAAAAAATAATTATTTATAATAGGTTGGGCCAAGACTCACATAAAAGTACCCAAAATTGAAAAGAAGTGAAAATATTAAGGTTACTCACAAAATGGCATAAATGCGTTATAGAAAATAGTGCATTAAAAGATACACTTGGTGTTAAAGTTTAAAAAATTTGAATAATTTTTTTTTTTTTTGGTGAATTTTTTTTTGAATATTTTAATGTTCACCGAACAAACACTTTAGCCGGATAATTCAAAAATGAAAACGTGATGCACTTTTTGATGGAAACGTTTGAATTTTTCTTCTGACTTGTTGAAATAATTTTTTTTTAGAAATCAATAAAATATTATCCTTAAAAAGAAAGAAAGAAAAAGACCTAATGCAAATTAGGGGAAAACTTAAATGGAAATGACAAAAGAAGAATAATTTGAAAAGGAAATATTTTGTAATGAATTGGGCCAAGGCTCATATAAAAAGATTTAAAATTATAAAAAGGTGGAGATATTAAGAAAACTCATAAAGACACAAAGAGAGCTTTAAATGCCATATTTGCTAGTGTTCATTGAACCGAAATTTGATAGAGATCAAATATTCGAATATTCCTTAGAGAAAAGAATGTCACTATATAATCCCTAAGTACTCGATTTTGGCTTGTCACATGAAACTCTAAACCCTAAGCATTGTCAGGAGTTGATCTTTAAATATCGTCCAAGACTGGTATCCATTTCATCATAGCTGTCTCGGATCTATTCAATAATTGTTAATTAGCCACACTACAAGAAAAATTCTTATTAGTGTTGCAAATTTCGTCACTACATATGAAATTTCGTCATAAATTCCTGAGTTGCAAATTTATTTGTGACGAAATTTGATCATTTGTGTCAAAAATTGTCATTTGTGACGAAATGTTTTGTCACAAGTAAACTTTTTTCTTGTAGTGCCACCTCTTCAAGAGCACTTCTCTGTGACCTTGTCACGCACTTCAGATCTATTGGTACATCAACTCCTCGTTACCTTTATAGAATTTGCCCATAACACTACTAGTTTTGATCTAAACAAAAACAAAAAAAATTCTCAATACAATAAAGGGAAATTTTTGAATCTAAATAACAAAAAAATAATCGAAAAAATAATTATTTATAATAGGTTGGGCCAAGACTCACATAAAAGTACCCAAAATTGAAAAGAAGTGAAAATATTAAGGTTACTCACAAAATGGCATAAATGCGTTATAGAAAATAGTGCATTAAAAGATACACTTGGTGTTAAAGTTTAAAAAATTTGAATAATTTTTTTTTTTGGTGAATTTTTTTTTGAATATTTTAATGTTCACCGAACAAACACTTTAGCCGGATAATTCAAAAATGAAAACGTGATGCACTTTTTGATGGAAACGTTTGAATTTTTCTTCTGACTTGTTGAAATAATTTTTTTTTAGAAATCAATAAAATATTATCCTTAAAAAGAAAGAAAGAAAAAGACCTAATGCAAATTAGGGGAAAACTTAAATGGAAATGACAAAAGAAGAATAATTTGAAAAGGAAATATTTTGTAATGAATTGGGCCAAGGCTCATATAAAAAGATTTAAAATTATAAAAAGGTGGAGATATTAAGAAAACTCATAAAGACACAAAGAGAGCTTTAAATGCCATATTTGCTAGTGTTCATTGAACCGAAATTTGATAGAGATCAAATATTCGAATATTCCTTAGAGAAAAGAATGTCACTATATAATCCCTAAGTACTCGATTTTGGCTTGTCACATGAAACTCTAAACCCTAAGCATTGTCAGGAGTTGATCTTTAAATATCGTCCAAGACTGGTATCCATTTCATCATAGCTGTCTCGGATCTATTCAATAATTGTTAATTAGCCACACTACAAGAAAAATTCTTATTAGTGTTGCAAATTTCGTCACTACATATGAAATTTCGTCATAAATTCCTGAGTTGCAAATTTATTTGTGACGAAATTTGATCATTTGTGTCAAAAATTGTCATTTGTGACGAAATTTTTTGTCACAAGTAAACTTTTTTCTTGTAGTGCCACCTCTTCAAGAGCACTTCTCTGTGACCTTGTCACGCACTTCAGATCTATTGGTACATCAACTCCTCGTTACCTTTATAGAATTTGCCCATAACACTACTAGTTTTGATCTAAACAAAAACAAAAAAAATTCTCAATACAATAAAGGGAAATTTTTGAATCTAAATAACAAAAAAATAATCGAAAAAATAATTATTTATAATAGGTTGGGCCAAGACTCACATAAAAGTACCCAAAATTGAAAAGAAGTGAAAATATTAAGGTTACTCACAAAATGGCATAAATGCGTTATAGAAAATAGTGCATTAAAAGATACACTTGGTGTTAAAGTTTAAAAAATTTGAATAATTTTTTTTTTTGGTGAATTTTTTTTTGAATATTTTAATGTTCACCGAACAAACACTTTAGCCGGATAATTCAAAAATGAAAACGTGATGCACTTTTTGATGGAAACGTTTGAATTTTTCTTCTGACTTGTTGAAATAATTTTTTTTTAGAAATCAATAAAATATTATCCTTAAAAAGAAAGAAAGAAAAAGACCTAATGCAAATTAGGGGAAAACTTAAATGGAAATGACAAAAGAAGAATAATTTGAAAAGGAAATATTTTGTAATGAATTGGGCCAAGGCTCATATAAAAAGATTTAAAATTATAAAAACTCATAAAGACACAAAGAGAGCTTTAAATGCCATATTTGCTAGTGTTCATTGAACCGAAATTTGATAGAGATCAAATATTCGAATATTCCTTAGAGAAAAGAATGTCACTATATAATCCCTAAGTACTCGATTTTGGCTTGTCACATGAAACTCTAAACCCTAAGCATTGTCAGGAGTTGATCTTTAAATATCGTCCAAGACTGGTATCCATTTCATCATAGCTGTCTCGGATCTATTCAATAATTGTTAATTAGCCACACTACAAGAAAAATTCTTATTAGTGTTGCAAATTTCGTCACTACATATGAAATTTCGTCATAAATTCCTGAGTTGCAAATTTATTTGTGACGAAATTTGATCATTTGTGTCAAAAATTGTCATTTGTGACGAAATTTTTTGTCACAAGTAAACTTTTTTCTTGTAGTGCCACCTCTTCAAGAGCATCTCTGTGACCTTGTCACGCACTTCAGATCTATTGGTACATCAACTCCTCGTTACCTTTATAGAATTTGCCCATAACACTACTAGTTTTGATCTAAACAAAAACAAAAAAAATTCTCAATACAATAAAGGGAAATTTTTGAATCTAAATAACAAAAAAATAATCGAAAAAATAATTATTTATAATAGGTTGGGCCAAGACTCACATAAAAGTACCCAAAATTGAAAAGAAGTGAAAATATTAAGGTTACTCACAAAACGGCATAAATGCGTTATAGAAAATAGTGCATTAAAAGATACACTTGGTGTTAAAGTTTAAAAAATTTGAATAATTTTTTTTTTTCGTGAATTTTTTTTTGAATAGTTTAATGTTCACCGAACAAACACTTTAGCCGGATAATTCAAAAATGAAAACGTGATGCACTTTTTGATGGAAACGTTTGAATTTTTCTTCTGACTTGTTGAAATAATTTTTTTTTAGAAATCAATAAAATATTATCCTTAAAAAGAAAGAAAGAAAAAGACCTAATGCAAATTAGGGGAAAACTTAAATGGAAATGACAAAAGAAGAATAATTTGAAAAGGAAATATTTTGTAATGAATTGGGCCAAGGCTCATATAAAAAGATTTAAAATTATAAAAAGGTGGAGATATTAAGAAAACTCATAAAGACACAAAGAGAGCTTTAAATGCCATATTTGCTAGTGTTCATTGAACCGAAATTTGATAGAGATCAAATATTCGAATATTCCTTAGAGAAAAGAATGTCACTATATAATCCCTAAGTACTCGATTTTGGCTTGTCACATGAAACTCTAAACCCTAAGCATTGTTAGGAGTTGATCTTTAAATATCGTCCAAGACTGGTATCCATTTCATCATAGTTGTCTCGGATCTATTCAATAATTGTTAATTAGCCACACTACAAGAAAAATTCTTATTAGTGTTGCAAATTTCGTCACTACATATGAAATTTCGTCATAAATTCCTGAGTTGCAAATTTATTTGTGACGAAATTTGATCATTTGTGTCAAAAATTGTCATTTGTGACGAATTTTTTGTCACAAGTAAACTTTTTTCTTGTAGTGCCACCTCTTCAAGAGCCATCTCTGTGACCTTGTCACGCACTTCAGATCTATTGGTACATCAACTCCTCGTTACCTTTATAGAATTTGCCCATAACACTACTAGTTTTGATCTAAACAAAAACAAAAAAAATTCTCAATACAATAAAGGGAAATTTTTGAATCTAAATAACAAAAAAATAATCGAAAAAATAATTATTTATAATAGGTTGGGCCAAGACTCACATAAAAGTACCCAAAATTGAAAAGAAGTGAAAATATTAAGGTTACTCTCAAAACGGCATAAATGCGTTATAGAAAATAGTGCATTAAAAGATACACTTGGTGTTAAAGTTTAAAAAATTTGAATAATTTTTTTTTTTCGTGAATTTTTTTTTGAATAGTTTAATGTTCACCGAACAAACACTTTAGCCGGATAATTCAAAAATGAAAACGTGATGCACTTTTTGATGGAAACGTTTGAATTTTTCTTCTGACTTGTTGAAATAATTTTTTTTTAGAAATCAATAAAATATTATCCTTAAAAAGAAAGAAAGAAAAAGACCTAATGCAAATTAGGGGAAAACTTAAATGGAAATGACAAAAGAAGAATAATTTGAAAAGGAAATATTTTGTAATGAATTGGGCCAAGGCTCATATAAAAAGATTTAAAATTATAAAAAGGTGGAGATATTAAGAAAACTCATAAAGACACAAAGAGAGCTTTAAATGCCATATTTGCTAGTGTTCATTGAACCGAAATTTGATAGAGATCAAATATTCGAATATTCCTTAGAGAAAAGAATGTCACTATATAATCCCTAAGTACTCGATTTTGGCTTGTCACATGAAACTCTAAACCCTAAGCATTGTCAGGAGTTGATCTTTAAATATCGTCCAAGACTGGTATCCATTTCATCATAGCTGTCTCGGATCTATTCAATAATTGTTAATTAGCCACACTACAAGAAAAATTCTTATTAGTGTTGCAAATTTCGTCACTACATATGAAATTTCGTCATAAATTCCTGAGTTGCAAATTTATTTGTGACGAAATTTGATCATTTGTGTCAAAAATTGTCATTTGTGACGAAATTTTTTGTCACAAGTAAACTTTTTTCTTGTAGTGCCACCTCTTCAAGAGCCATCTCTGTGACCTTGTCACGCACTTCAGATCTATTGGTACATCAACTCCTCGTTACCTTTATAGAATTTGCCCATAACACTACTAGTTTTGATCTAAACAAAAACAAAAAAAATTCTCAATACAATAAAGGGAAATTTTTGAATCTAAATAACAAAAAAATAATCGAAAAAATAATTATTTATAATAGGTTGGGCCAAGACTCACATAAAAGTACCCAAAATTGAAAAGAAGTGAAAATATTAAGGTTACTCACAAAATGGCATAAATGCGTTATAGAAAATAGTGCATTAAAAGATACACTTGGTGTTAAAGTTTAAAAAATTTGAATAATTTAATGTTCACCAAACAAACACTTTAGCCGGATAATTCAAAAATGAAAACGTGATGCACTTTTTGATGGAAACGTTTGAATTTTTCTTCTAACTTGTTGAAATAATTTTTTTTTAGAAATCAATAAAATATTATCCTTAAAAAGAAAGAAAGAAAAAGACCTAATGCAAATTAGGGGAAAACTTAAATGGAAATGACAAAAGAAGAATAATTTGAAAAGGAAATATTTTGTAATGAATTGGGCCAAGGCTCATATAAAAAGATATAAAATTATAAAAAGGTGGAGATATTAAGAAAACTCATAAAGACACAAAGACAGCTTTAAATACCATATTTGCTAGTGTTCATTGAACCGAAATTTGATAGAGATCAAATATTCGAATATTCCTTAGAGAAAAGAATGTCACTATATAATCCCTAAGTACTTGATTTTGGCTTGTCATATGGAACTCTAAACCCTAAGCATTGCCAATAGTTGATCTCTGAATATCGTCCAAGACTGGTATCCATTTCATCATAGCTATCTCAGATCTACTCAATAATTGTTAATTAGCCACCTCTTCAAAAGCAATCTCTGGTGACCTTGTCACGCACCTCTGATCTATTGGTACATCAACTCCTCGTTACCTTTGTAGCATTTGCTCATAACAATACCGGTTTTGATCTACTTGTTGGTGCCCCGTTGTCTCTTCTTGGTGGTTAGAGGCCCAAATCCGATCTATCTAGTTTGTGGATTGTTGGAATTCCGTGTGTTTGAGGTTGGTTCACTCATAAGCCTCAAGTCATTTGAAGTGACGATTCATCTTTTTCCCCTGCTAATCTTTCGTGCCACTCTTACAATCATCTATGGAAAATTCAATGGTAAAAACTATCTATTAAATAATAAAATTTATCGGTTAGTTAGCCTTTATTAAAACCTGTTGTGAAATGATCCCATCCCCTTTAATGTATTTTTAGTTTAGTCCTTAATTTCAGTTATCAAAATATTTAGTATGGTAAACTTAGTCATTTTTCGTTTGATAAGTGATTAAACCAAGTCATGTTACACATAAGTTAACAACTAAATGAAGAGCATATGGGTGAACCTATTGCAATAGTTGTAATAGTTTAGTAACTAAAAGATTTTATAGTTTACAATCTTCAAAAAAAAAATAAAAAAAATTATAGTTTACGATTGCTGTTGTAAATGGACAAAAGCTTAGGATTCTGAAGGGACATAGACTAAGAATTATGCATCATCAGTCCTTTTATTTAGTGATAGAAAGATGGGAGTATTATTTCTCTGTGGCAGAAATAATATTTCCTACCACAAACACAATAAAAAATGAGGAGAATACTTTGGTAGAATATGAGAGAGAATATTTTGATGAAAGAGAATTTTTTGTGTTTGTGACAAGAAGTATTATTTTTGCGGCAGCTGCAGAAATAATACTCCCTAGAAATATATATTGAAATATAATTGTTGTAGTTTGGTGATTATTCTTAAAGTATTTTATAATTTAAGGTATTTTTATAGACTTGCCCGAGTGATATATATACTTCCCAAATGCCAAAGTTGTAAAATCAATTTTTTTATGTTTTATTTTTTTTTTGGGTTCCCATGAACCCTACCCAAATTGATAGATTTTGGTCTATGTTAATTATTAAATACGAGACAAATTAAGATGATTAATTTTAAACTACAGCGAAATACTGTTTTTTTTTTCCCCTTACTACAAATGAGAGAAAAAATAAGTTAATCTAATTTTACCCATCAGCATATCAATGGCATATTTAAGATTTTTAGGAAATCTACTTTTTTTTTTTTTGGGATAGAGGAAATCTACTTATCTAACCTAAGAAGCAAAAGATCTCCATTAAAGCACATGATCACCAAGTAGAATTACTAATTAAATGAGGATCCAAACCATGACATATAATATATATAAAGTCTTGTCCTGATCTCTTCAACTATTTATGACAATTCCCACCGTCACCCATTATTATTTATTTTATGAACTTTGTTCATTTCTAATTTCGTGGATCACTTATACTAAATTTTTATGCTTCCTTTATCATTCTCAGACTATGGAATCGTCTCCACAAAACTTGAATCCTACTCCATCAGAGTCAAGTTCCACAAACACAAAGGGTAATGGGTTCTACATTGAACGACCAAGTGACCTTGCCGTTGTGGTTTCACTATTATTCGAGCCAACTAGATTGAAAATATGCGAACTTGCATATTCAGCTATGGATGAGTTATTGAAAATAGCTGTTACTGGTAAACCTTTATGGCAACAAAGAAAAGGCCAGAAGTTCGATACCATGGATAAAATAGAATATCTGATAAAATATGGCGAGATTAAAGAAACAATGTATGAAATAACTAAGCTGGCTAAAGTTGGAGAGCCTCAAGTTTTGCCAAGCTACAACTCATTACATGTTGGATATGCTCCAACACCAAATACAACTCTAAGAGAGCCTTTAAAAATTGAAGGTTCAAGAGATATACGATATGTTAAAACGAATGCACTCAACATTGTCCAAATGTTTATGAATGTGGTAGGTTATTTCATAACTCTCAGACTCTCAGTTACTCATAGATGACTATAATAGTGATTTGAACTAACCATGATATCGATTATCTCTCTCCCCCCCCCCCCCCCCCCCCCCCCCCCCCCTTTTTCTTTGATTCTCTCTTCTTCTTTTTGGTAAATAATTAGGATCAATGGTCGACAACATTTTATAATATCGTTTCAAGAGCAGCATTCCTTGGAGTCATTGTAAATGGAGTCGAAGGAAGCTGTGATGGGAGATTGCAAGTGGTAAGTTAGCCATTATCTCTTATTATAAGTAATGCTTTAAATGCTTTCATGGACACACAATATATCATTTATGAGAAAAAAACAAATGCTGCTAAAAGCTCGAGAACTTATAGGCTCGAGCTTTTCAACCTTCGTGTTATTAGAAATTTTTGAGATATGTTTAAGTCAATGCATAAAAAAAGAAAACAATATAGGATTGAGATGAGCATGTATGCACTCAATTTTTCATTAGAAATATCCGTTAATATCACGAAAGTTTTTAATTGTCGTGCTTCATAATTAATTCATAATTAACAGTCTATGATATAACTTGAAATTCACTTTTCTGTATCCATTTGACTTGGCTAATTACATGATGATTGAAAAATACCATGAACCCAATTAGTCCCTGTAGATAAAACCCGTCTATGAGAAGGTCATGTGTTCACTATAATGTGTTAATTACATTGTAAACGTTAGCAATGTTGAAAATATAATTGTACACTTTCTATCAAATTTTTTTTTTTTTTTTAAATCTAGGTACTTAAATTTCAAGTCAATGTACATAAATTTTTATCTTTTAGGTGTATGCTTAGATGGGATAGAGAAGGTAGAAAATGGAAGATTTTAAGTAAACCTTCCCCTTGTTATAAGGGTATGTTAAAACGAAGGAAGGAATATTAGGGATTTTCTTGTAAGCCTATATTTTCTTCCCCTTCCAACTTCCAAGCATAGCCTTAAAGTTCTTGTAAGTGAAAATATTTTTATTACCAAAGCAATGAAGAGAAACTTAGAGGCTGTTTGATTTCTGTTTCCAAAATCAGTTTTTTTATCTTAAAAAAAAAAAAAACCTATTTGATAAGACTTGTTTTGTAAAAATAATTTTAAAAATTATAACTCAGATTCAGATAACATATCTGAGTTGTTTTTATTTTGTTTTAAATTTTAACATTCAAAATACAAAAGACACCTATTTTATTAATTATTCTACAAAATAGTTTAAAAAAAAAAAACAGAACACAAAGCAGATATTTTTATCTATTATAACTACGTTATCTTCCCTATTATTTTCTTTTGATTCCTTTCTCTCTTTTGTCATTCTGATCAACTCCCAAACATACTTTTGGTTCAATGTGAGAAAAGGAAATGAAAAGCAGGATGATGTGTGACATAGTTTGCATTTTATATATATTTTGCCCGGCCTACACAACCTAGTGAATTGGGCCAATCATCTCAAGGCCGAATTATTTGCCGGCACCGCATAGGTGAATATGTGGGCCTCACTACAGGGGATCCCTTTTTATCTTTGCACAACTTTTATCATACACTCATGATGGTGAGGCGATGCCTCAATGCAATACTAAGTGCATTGCCTAACGGTTTTTGACTCTTCTTTTTTCTCTTTTATTATTAGGGAATATTCTCTCTCTTATGTAAATCCCTCTTCTCCAACAAAGGAGACACTCGATACCTAATATTCTTATAAGTTGTTACTTTGTTGGATTTTAGAGCTATCGTAGTCTACACTCATCCCCTTCTTCACCGTCATACCTGTGATAGCACTTCCAGTGAGTGTCATTGATCTTTTGTCAATACCACTACTTCTTTGAGCAACCGTAATGCACAACAGCTTAATATATAAACTTAACACGGGGGAAATTTTTGTGTTTAGATCCGCTCCAATGGCAGAAGGAAAGGTTTTTTTTTAATTAATGACTATAATTATCCCAATTTGAAAGATTTTAAGTTAACATCCACTTAAGGAAAAGAATCTTATTACTCAATCTCTCATTCTCTAAATCTTTTGCTTTCCATTCAAATCATTTTTCTCCTCACCATTTCCTCCCAACTCCAAACCATACCATAAGAGAAAATAGATAATTAGTTAAGAAAAAGGAAAGAGCAATGTATATATGTCAAAGAAGCAACTATATTTTTTATGTTTTATTTCTAATGATTGATTTCTAGTATTCTAATTTTGAATGTTATTCTGGTTTGTATATATTTTCGCATGACATTAGTTATGCTTTATATGCATCCGAGATTACTGTTTCTAGGACTTTCAATTCTCAGGCAAACGTATGTGTTCTAATTTCAATGTATGTCCTCTTTATTTTTTAGATGACTGCAGAATTTCAATTGCCTACACCTTTAGTAGCGACCCAAGAGTGTTGTTTTGCAAGGTATTGTAAGAAGTTGTCTCATAATAAGTGGGTGGTGGTTGATATTTCGTTGGAGAAGGCTTTTTCTTGCCCAACAAATACATTTCGAAGAAGACCATCAGGCTGTTTGATTAAAGAAATGCCAAATGGATACTCTAAGGTTATTTCCTTATCCTAATGCTTCTTCTTTTTATAGGGTAAAAAAATCAATTAGTTCCCTTTATGTTAAATCAAATTTTCTATCTTCTCGCTCTGTTATCATCCTCTAATCGCAATAAACTATTATCAACTAAAAAAATCTCATATTTTCCTTCAATTTTGTTTCTTATCTCTTATTTGACATTATTTATTGGATAGACAAGAGTAGAGAAAAATTAGGTAGGACACAATATTTCTCTCTCTCGTAGATCCTTTGACATCAGTGTTAAATTTGAAATTTGACACCTCACATTAGCCATTAGATCAAAAAAGATCAATGATGTTACATACTTACAAATCAGAGTCGTTGATTTTTTTTATCTAATGGCTCTTAGATGAGGTGTCAAATTTCAAATTTGACACTGGTGTCAAAGGATCCTACCTCATATATATATAGGGCTTATCATTTCTCAAGATGCTTGAGATAATGTTATCTCCGGCTACTAAATCATAACCATACAAAGATGGATCAACGGTGATAAAGGAAGAGAGACAAAAAGGAAATCATAACCATTCAAAGGTAAATCAATTAATATACAGAAATAAATAAACAAAACGACATAGTTTTGAGGTGGCCGGAGATAATATTATCTCAAACAGCTTGAGAAATATATATATATATATATATATATATATATATATATATATATATATATATATATATATATATATATGTGAGACTAATAGATCATACTTCTCATTTCTTTCACATCTTTAGGTTATATGGGTGGAGCATGTGGTAACAGACTATAGGAATTTAAGCTCTCGGTTTCGGGACTTATTCTCCTCAGGTTTGGCCTTTGGGGCTACACGTTGGCTAAATGGTTTGGTTCGTTGCATTGAATGCTTCGAAACTCTAAAAGAAAAATCCACTCCAACACACTACGGCAGTAAGTCTATTTTACCTTTTTCTTAAATTTACGAAACAGACTGAATTTTTTTTTATTTAAGTAAAATTAGGACTTTTGAGTAGGGGCGTGCATGGAGCAGTTCGGTTCGGTTCGATTATTGTCAAAAATCAAATAAAACCAGTTTTAAACGGTTTGAATTTTAAATCGAACCACTTTTAAAAAAAAAAACCAATTTTTAATTTGTCCAAACCGGTTTGTGGTTTATAACTGGTTTTGAATTAAAACCGGTTGATTTTAATTCAAAACCGGTTTTAAATCAAAACCGGTTATCAAATTTAAAATCGATTTTTGATAGATTGTGCTATTTTTATAAGTAGTTGTTTGTTTCTCCCGGTTATAGGTAGTTGACCAATTATTTCTTTCAAGAATCTTCATTTTTTGGAACTCTCAGGATGAAATAATTTTTATAGAAATTGTTCACGTTATTTTTACAGAAAACATTTCCATCAAAATTTTCCGCAAAAATTTTTGACGAAAATATTTCTATCAAAATTTGTGATTAAAAACATATCTGTAAAAAAAATTGACGCAAATTTTTTTTGTCAAATTTTTTTACAGAATATAAATTTCGTCAAAAAATTTCCTTCAAAATATTTTACAAAAAAACATATTCATCGAAATTTTGGACGAATAAATATTTCTATCAAAAATTTTCATGAAACACATTTCCTTCGAAAACTTTTGACGGAAAAAAATTTCATCAAAATTCTTTATAGAATTCAAATTCCATCGAAAGTTCTCGACGGAAACATTTTCGTTAAACTTTTTGACAAAAAAATTTCCGTCGAAATTTTTAACGAAAAACATTTCCATCGAAAATTTTCGAGGAAAAATATTTCCGTCAAGTTTTTTGATAAAAAAACATTTCTATCAAAATTTTCAATGGAACACATTTCTATGAAAAAATTTCGTAAAATTTTTATGACAAACAATATTTCGATAAATTTTTTGACAAAAAAGTTTTTCGTCAAAATGTTTTATAAAAATATTTTTCGTCAAAGAATTCGAGGGAAATGATTGGAGGGAATTTAGATTCTGTAAAAAAATTTGACAAAAAAAATTTCCGTCGGGATTTTTTATAGAAATATTTTCCATAAAAAAAATTTCTGAAATATTTTTTGTCAAAATTTTTTACATAAATATTTTTGGTCAAAATTTTTTACGTATACATTTTTGGTCAAAATTTTCGCTGTAAATGTGTTTTGTTGGAAATATTTTTCGTAGAAAATTTGGACGGAAATATTTTTCGTAAAAAAATTTGACGAAATTATTTTCTGTCAAATTTTTTTATGAAAATGTGTTTCGTCAAAAATTTTTACTGAATTATTTTTCGTTGAAAAGTTTGACATAATTGTTTCTGTCAAAAGTTTCGACGAAATTTAGATTCTATCAAGAATTTTGACTGAAATATTTTGTCCCTAAAAAATTTATGTCAGTGATTATGACAAAATCTTGTTCCGTCTCTAGTTTCGACGAAATTTTTTTTCGTCTCTATTTTCTACGTAATATGATTTTTGTCAAAATTTTCGACGTAATATTTTTCTTCTATAAATTTTGTTAGTATTTGAGACTTTTCTAATAATGTCACATTTAAAAATGATTCATATTTATGTAATTTTCACATTTTGATGTCAAGTAGAAAAAATAATACTTATTTGTTCTTTAATTGTAAAATAATTTGGTTATGGATAACCATGGATAACCAATTATTTTTATGGTTTAGTAAATAACCAGTTTATAAAATAAAATGCAGTTTCATATGAAACCGATTTTTAAAAATAACCGATTTTTAAAATGTGGAGCAGTTTGGTTATGGATCGGTTTGGCTCTTTTGGACATTTTGAACATCCCTACTTTTGAGTTTGTATTGGTCTCATTTTTTTTATTTATCTCATAAAGAGGTGGGACCCACACCTTTATATTTTTTATCCACTCTCTCATCATTTATCTATCTTTTTCTCTCACTTAAAATGACACAACTTTACATTTTTTAAAATGATACACACTTTTTCCCTTTTTTTAATCTATAAAGCATATATAATTGAAGTGTTTCTCATGTTGCAAGAATTCCTGCAATAGTTTTTTAACTATGTACTCCCGGAAGTACATAATTAAAAGAAAACCAGCAACAATATTTTAACTATGTACTCTCCAGGGAGAGTACATAGTTAAAAATAATAATTTTAATATTATAATTATGTACTTCTAAAAATATATAGTTACAAAATTGTTGCAGGAATTCTTGTATCATAAAAAAAATAAACCAAGAACATTTAGCGTAGTCTGCCTATAACTTGTACCTAGAACCTTCTATAGGTAGGTTTGCTAAAGAAGATGGAAGAGAGGTGATCATTGATACGAGACTTGGCTTTCTTGAATTTTCTTGACCTTCTCGCGACTTATATTACAAATTAAAATACAAAACTACTTATAAGTCTACATGATACATGTTGACAACACTTACATTTAATTTAACCCTAAAATATTAAGTGCACCAATTAACTATGAATAATATGAATATGTCCACTATATAAACATCTTTAAGATTCTCACCATATGAGTTGATTTTATTCACAACTGCCAATACTCTTGTGGAATAATTAAGGAGAATATCTTATTATCTTTAGTACTCACCGCAATACTAAAAGACATAGTACATCGGTTATCTCATTAGTTGTGCTTCATCTTTTTATGGTCAATCCCACTTGCGTTTAGACTTTATTTGGAAATAATTGATTGTGTAGGAATATATTTTGATATGATTAAAATTTGAAGCTTTTGTTTGCATGAGCACCTCCAACTCATCGCTGAAACCTTCTAATTTTCTCTACTATTTGAACAGTGCATAACATGTTTAACTGCTTTAATTATAAGCGATCGAGCTGAATGATAGAACCCAAGAAAAATTCTATGTAGCTTAATTCTTCTTCTCTTTTACATAATTAAACAGTTTTGTTAGCTCAACCGGGACGGACAGGTCTCTTAAATTTGGCAGGAAGACTGATGAGAAACTTTTGTGCCCATATCAGTGCTTCCTCAACAAAACGATGGACGCAAGTTGCTTCACTTTCAGGTTCCTATGATTTGAGGATCATGGTTAAGGATATTATAAAGGATTCTGGTGGGAGACCTAAAGGTGCAATAATTATTTTCTCTACTTCTGTCTCGCTTCCAATTCCGCCACAACGGTTATTCAACTTCCTTCGTGACCCAAATTCTAGATCCAAGGTATATATGCAACATATTACTAATATTGGTATAGTTAATATAACGTTTTTTTTTTTTTTTTGGTAAGCTAATATAACGTTTTACATGCACTCCTTTTCGTTTGTTTCTTACAAATGGCGGGAGATTATATTTTTGTAAATTGGGGTTCAAATAATCCTCGAGGTGGGCAAAGTGAATACATAATAAATTAAAATCATTATAGATGTTGTAGGATTCTTCGTGCTTAAGGATGTTGTTATTCACATAAGAATTTTTTATATACAACTTTTAACTTTTCTTTTTAGATTTATTAGATTACAAGGGAAGGATCCGTTTACAAACTTTTTTTATAAATTTTTGCAAATTACACTATGTATTCCTGAGAGAACATAGTGTAATCTAGTGTTCTCTCCGGAGTACATAATGTAGTTTGTAAGAGTTTATAAACAAAAAATTTATAAATATAACCCTCACCAGATTACAATTACTTCTAATATTTTTAAGGGAAATATTACTCTCTTTTTACATAAGATAACTTCTTTCTACTCTTTCACTTCGATTTTCGCACCCCACCTTTTTCTTTTTTTCTTGTAATGGTGGGACCCACTCATTTTCTCTCTAGAACATAAGATAACTATCTTATGTAAAAGGAGAATAATAAAACCCTATTTTTAAACAACTTTTATTTTGCATAGTTTCATTAAAATAAACTTGATAGTTTCTTATACCATTTTTCTATGTTAAAACATGAAATAAAAATAAAAAAAACTGGATCAAAGTATATCAATAGAATAACAAAAAAATAAAATAATAATACTAATATTTTAGGAAATGACCGGAGAAAATCTTAACAACACATCCTTGTTTAAAAGTTTTAATTGCATCTGCTTACGTATTTCAATTCTTTGCTTCCTGTGGATTAATCATAGTGGTATATGCTTTTACGGGAATATTCTGGTCGAGAACTCGTTTATGTTATTCAAGGCAATGATCCAAGAAACCGTGTTTCCATCATTCAAATGAATGTAAGCATCTTCTTTTTCTTCCATTTCCTTTTCCAGAATTAAATTCAAACCTTAAACTCACCTAACATGTTCAATTTTGTAGACTGGTGACGACCAGTTAGGTAAGTTTTTTGTTCAAGAGAGCTATGAAGACTCAATAGGCTTCTCTTACATAGTTTATTCTATGGTTGAGAAGTTAGCTTTATCAAGTCTTTTAAATGGAGGGGATCCAAACAACGTGGTTATCACACCTTCAGGGTTTACTATCCTTCCTGGTGGGATGAGTGACGGTGGCACTGGAAGTATTCTAACTATTGCATTCAATATGTTTCAAAGTATAACTAGTGTGCCAGTCTTCTTACCCCCTGAATCAGTTGCTGAGTTCAACAAAATCATGGCTTACACTGAAACTGGAATAAAGAATGCGCTTCTTTGAAATAATCTTTGATAGATTATTTGGTATTGGAATTAAATTTCACAGATTCGAAATGACTTATTCAATGACATGATGAAACATAATGAAGACTTTATTCTACTTCGTTTTCTATGATATTTCCTTGTTGTGAGAACAATTTGAATATGAAATTCTTTGTGTACTTTCAAAATTTACTTCATGGTTTGTTGCTAGATTTTAAAGAATGTTCGCAGTTTCAGTATTTATATTTGTGAATGAATTACTATCTTATAAAAAATTATTGTGTCACAACATAATTTGAGTAGTTCATTCCTTCTATTTTAGAAAAGATGCATGTTGTTGAATGTTTATAGATAGTGGTTAGATGAGTGCTCCTTTTACATCGCAGCCACCATTAAATTAAGGGGATATCTTCATCTTATCAACTTCTTTGAAAAGATTTTTGAGAATCTCCCAAGCTTCTTTTGCCTTTGTTGCACAAGCTACCTTTTGATACATTGTATCATCCAAGGCCGCATGAATAATGCTACGAGCAAAATTTGGAGTTGCTTAAATATTTTTTTACCATTTTTTTTTCTTTAATTGGGCTTGACTGAAAGCTCCTCTATCCATTTCTAGAGTTGCAAGTATCGAGTCTCAACTATCTCCTTTAATGCTTCTTAGGAGCCAATAATTGCATTCATATGAATATACCATTAATTATCGTCATTGTCTTTTGTGAGTTCGGAACCGAAATAGTATATTAGACATTTTCTTAAGAAAAAATTATTAAGATCTGATACCGCTTTAGAGAAGATGTTAGAAAAGGAATCGTTCATATATTAATATAGACTCACTTGATTTGATATCTTGGCTTCCTCCTCACTTAAATGACATGCAAGACCATTTATAAATACACATATATAATACCTTTTCTCAACATGTACTTATTATGAACTTAACCCCTAAATATCAAATTAATGCTTCCATTGACTAATCATATGCATGAGTAAATACTTCTAACCTACTAATACACCTAATTATATACACCTCCAAAGTGTTGTTAAACCCGGACCGAGCATCAACCCGGTCGGAGCACTGGGTCACTGGTCGGACCGGTGGATCACTGGTCGGACCGGTTGACCTGGATATATATTTTATATATATAAATATATGTATATAAATATGAAGAATCAGCATTTGGGTGCAACTTGAGAAACTTTAATTTTTCGTGCTCACTGGATGCATATGTAAAGACTTCAGAAAAAATCCCAAATCTTGAAAAATGAACACAATAGCTCTTCTTCCTGGTCAGTGTATGCATATGTAAAGATTTTTTTGTTTGGATAGTGTAGCAACATATAACCCAAGCTAATACCATCAATATCATCAGAAAGTAGTTCAAGACAAATACCTGCATGTCAGGGGACCAATATAGTTTTATCATCGAAAGTTCCTATAAAACACAACAGAAAATTATCTGGACAACTAAAGAAACACGGGTGCTGTAATGTTGGGTAATAAAGTGCCAACAAGAGCAAAATAATAAGTCTACTGTAGATGAGATAAGAATGTTGAAGCTATAAGCGGATATGTTAAAAAATATTATATTACGAATAATTTGTCCGTTAGAAAGTTGGAGTAGCACCTATGAGGAGAGATGATGGAAACTTGTCTAAGGTGGTCTGGTCAAGTGAGATGCAGAACGATAAAGGTTCCAGTGAGAAAAAAATATAGATCAAATGGAAGATAGTCCAATAAGAAAGGGTAGGTGAACACGTAAAAAACATGAGGAGAAGCTATTGAAAAAGAAGATAGTCCAAACATTAGCGGCGAAGAAGACAACCTGGGTCCTGGAGCGACGCGGCGGTGACGAAGAAGACCACCTAGAGCAACGCGGCGGCGACGAAAAAGATTGGGAATTTCGCACGGTTTAGCCATTTAGGCTTTAGGGATTTTGTCAACTTTAGCGACTGATTTCGTAAACAATTTTATTTTTTTCACTTATTGTGTGATTTTTCATTTTTGTAATTTTTTTTTTTACTCCGACCCGGATCGGTTCACAAAACCCGGAGGGTCAACGGGACCCGCTAAAAACCCGACGGGTCGTGCGGGTCGATGGGGGTTGATTACTTATCCGATCCAAAAGATGACCCAAACCGATCACCCAACCGGATTAACGGAACCCGGGTCGACCCGGCCGGGTCGGGCCGGGTTTAACAACACTGCCTCCAACTCATCGCCAAAGCCGTCTAGTTATCTCTTTTATTTTAACTGTATATAGCATGTTTAACTGCTTCATTTTAAGCTAGCTGAACGGGGGAACCCAAGAATTCACTTGGAAATTATCTAGTGTCCTGGTTTTTGGTATAATGTCCAATAAAACGAAGAACATAGACAAAAATGCACATCCCTTCCATATTGTTGAAATACATAAGCAAAACAGAAAATGTCACATTAAAATTATCCTAAGTAAAAACTATAAGATTAACAAGTCGATACGATTAAATAAAATCCTTTTAATATTAAAAATTAATTAATTTTAAAATTTAATACAAAATAATAAATTAAAATAAGTTTGGAGCCCTATGCAAAAACTATGAAATTAATGATATAAAACACATACAACAATATAAAAGATTGCCAATCTATCAATATATAAAATAAAACAAATGAAGGAAGGAGAAAAAGCATAAATGCATGAAAGGAAATAATTATTAATTAAAAAGAGAAGGTAAGTAAAGTAAATGCATGAAAGGAAACAATTATTAATTAAAAAGAGAAGGTAAGTAAAGTTACGTGAGAGGAGACAATATTTGGTGTGTGAAGTCAAATTGTGGATAATCACCCCAATTCTTCTAAAAGAATTATTATGACACAAGTTTAGTTAAGTTCAAGTGCCTTTTCAACTCTTTTGGAGAGTTTTGGGTACAAAACACATAAGGAGGGGTTCCTTATATAGAGGGGAAGGAAGGAGGAGGAGGAGACAAGACTACTCCAATGTAGGACATAAAAAATAAGGGTATATCTTCTATCCATGTGGGACTTGAATCTTTTCTTAATCCAATTCTTTTCTTTGATGATTTTTTTTTTCTATCAACTAAAAACAAGGACAAAATTAGATATTCACAAAACTACCAATAATGAATTAAAAAAAATTATGACGCGATCACAGAGAATAAATTCTTTATATTTATTTTTATATAAATTATATTATAATTTAATGAACAAGCATATTGTAATGTATAAAAAAATTAATTGTACTTTTCAAAAATTATACTGAAGTAATCATTTTTAAAAAAATAAAAAAATAATTTATCGTATTGAATGAAATTATTTATTAGAATATGAAGGTTACCAATTATTATTATTCTTAATAAAACATAATTTAGGGTGGTTATACATACTAACCGTTTAAAATTAAATTTTATTATATGGGTAATGCTTTTCTTATGCTACTCGAGAAAGATTATCTCATGACATAGACTAATATTATTAAAATCGGCCCGGTCAATGTATCGGGTCACTGGTTGAATTGTATGACCCGATGATTATATATAAATCTATAATTTATATTAAAAAAATTATACATATATTCAAATAGCTGAAAAAAAATAATATAAATTCTAAATATTTTAATATAAAAAATAATAAATTATACATTATTGTCCAATAAAGGATCAAACAAATACATAATGCTTGTTATATTGGTGTTTCAGGATCGGTAAACGACATCTCTAACTATCAAATCAAAATTTCCTGCATAGTACATAACTGGGATAATATTAGTATTGTAGGCACATAACTTATGTAAGTCAATAAGTAACAAATCACTCAAATATGTTAATTATGATTTTTTTTTTGGAAAACTTTTTTTTTTTGAAAATATTTATTTTGAAAAACCGGGGCCGGGTCACCGATTTTTCACCAAAACTAGCCAGGTCCACCAGGTCGTACCGAGTCTGATACTTGACCAATCCAATATGATAAACGGACCAGTCAGATGACCGATTCACCGGGTTCCGGGTCGACCTGACCAGTCCGATCCATTTTCACAACATTGCATAGACCCTTTGAAATTTGTGCCATCAATTTCTTTTTTTTATAGTGCGGGATCCACTTGAAAATATCTCTGTAATATAAGAAACAATAACCCCTTATTATATTAATAGGAAAAAAAAACACGGCCTGTAATCACTTTTGTTTAACCATACGTATTAGAATGATAGTGAAAATACAATAATATAATACCACAATTTACTAAATATTTTAAAAACGTAGCAAAATTACTTTAGAATTATTTTGTTTTTGTTTAATCTCGATAAATAAATAAATAATAATTAATGTTTTCCTCATTTATTCACTCATCTATTCGTTCATACAGAAAAACCCCAAACGTTATCTTTGTCCTTTGCAAGCTTAACCCCAAATGAAATGCAGTTCCTTCTTCAACACTTAGCTTCAGACCATTGAGTTCTCATTCGCCATTATTATTACCTTTTTCAAACAATTTCTCTTTACATCATCAGCTCTCATCTAGATTTTGACAAATGCAATTTTCCGAAGGGAAGCTAGAGTTATTTAAACATGTGAAATTTCCATGGATGAGGATGGAACCATAACCTCCACCTTTGGTGTGATGGTTATTACTATCAGACCAAACACACAATCCATTCATATCCAAGTCAAAATATTCATTGTTGTGAAGATGGTATAGAATACTAGAATCAATTTTATATTAGTCTTCCAATTGCCTGGATTTCATATTATTAAAGCATTTGTTGCTTCCACTTTGAATTGAATGAGTTGATTTTGATGCGGCCTCTGCTAAGTCTGTTTTTCATGTTTTAAAAGTGATATGTTTCAAATGCAGTCCTCCAATTTTTATTTTTATTTTAATTTTTTACAATGGTCTCTTAGCGAGATATTAAAGCCGGTTTGAATTTGTCAGAAAATGTTGAAAGTAAAGTGTATCTTTTTTTTTTTTTTGGGATACAGTAAAGTGTACCTCTTATTAGTAATGGATCTTCATTTTCTACTTTATATCAAAATAGACACGTTAAACCCTAAACTCCAGGTTTCTAGTCAGCAAGCTGGTACATCATTGGCTAACTATGGACTCAAACCCACCACGACACATGATGGAGATTGTTGAACTAAGGAAATTATATTTTTTTATCTCTTCATAAATATTAAATTGAACCTGTCAAAATTTGTGAATGTAATAAAGAAATATATAGGCAAAATTTTCAAACAATAGGTTACGTAAGACCCTGTTTAATTTTGTGAATGTATATATAGAAAGAAACAGACAAAAGTTTCGCACAATCTTATCACGGAAAAATCCGCCATGAGAATATCTCTAATCCTGTTGAACTTATCACCCGGTTGATACCAAGATCAGTTTGGTACCATTTTTTCGTTCCAAAAGTAATTTTAAAAAGAAATCAAGATCCACTGTGGATGGGCTTGTTTACCATAAAAGTGATAGAATTAAAAAAAAAAAATTGGGAAAATAATCAATCAGATTGAAATATTTCAAGAATTGAGTTATTTACAAAGATAAGTTGTCCAATTTTAGCTGCTTCCATCATCTTTTCGAGAGAATATCTGAGAATGAGAAATCATGAAATGGTGGTCCTGTAACAAGAAAGCAACCTAAAGAAATGAATTTCCACTAGAAAAGAGAAAAGCAATTGACCAGTTAATCTCGAACTGAAATTCAGATTTGTAGAAGCAAAACCACATGCAGGAGATATGTATGTACCAGCGCACGTGCACATGTGCGAGGGCTCAAGGGAGTGGGAAAATAAAATGTAATTATCTTTTTTTCCATTTGTACTTTAAAATAGAAAAGGTGCATGTAATGTAGATAATTGAATAACCAATTGAGGGAGTAAAGTATCCTTCACCTTCTTGTTCCCCGAGAATGTAAAATGGAATATGTGCAATCATCTTTGTTGCTCCTTCATTCCAGTTTATGCTGCCAACTTTTTGTGCGGTGCCTTGTGAAGATGGTGAAGGCCCCAATATGGACAAACATATAGCAGGGTCATTCATCAAACCTAGGAAATCACATGCACGTCTCCACACTCGTACATCAGAAATTCTAGACCGAGCTACCTGAAAAGCAGATACATAGAAAAATACTTACATCAATTACCTCTTTGCTTTGCCATTTGAAGCCAACAAAAAATACCTTGCCCAAGGATACACGTGCTCTTGGTAGTAATTCTCGGTGGTGTGTAGCAAGCTTTGCAATGGCTGTTACAACAAAACATAAAAGCCTGGACTGTGATGACCTTCTGTAGGTATCCTTATCAGAACTTAGGGATACCTCCTGCGTCATGCCCACACGACTTCCAAGTAAACAAAGTAGATAAAGTCATCAAACAATTATCAAAAATATCCCTTAGAACTGGAAGTAAGGTATATGCTACATCATACCTTGACGAAAGGTTTTCATACAGTAGTAGTTCTAAACTCTCAAAAAGCTCACGGGCTTCATCTTTGTGAGAATCACCACCTCCACCGTGCTCTCCAATGGCCCAACATAATTGCAATGCCAATTCTGTCTAGCGAAAATTCAATGAATTTTAACCCAGGACTGTTGCATCTCTCTCCCATGAATAGTACAATAGTAGTCGACTAACCTTGTTTGGGCTGTCATAAGCTTCTCCAAGTCTGTCCATTATAGGTTTCTGCAATAAATTCATACGAGCTGTTAGATATAAAATTATTCATTAACCTTCACCTAACTACTTAAGCTTCTGGTTCTTGACATGTGTTGAGCCTCCAAAATTTGTATATGGCAGAAGAAGGAAGAATAGGTGGGCCCAGGCCAAGCAATGCAAATGAACCCAGAGGAATTAGTGAGAGAAGGAATGAGTTAGATAGAGGAAAGAGAGAGGGGAGCAGCAATTAGGTGGGAGGCTGTTACATATAGATAGTGCTTCCGGGTGTGGTTTTCTCATGCAAGAATTCAACTTCGGAATTAGGGATTCAGGGATCTCTCTGAGACCAGGGTTGTGAGGATCTTGGGAGTGAGCTTGGGAGGGTCATTTGAGTAGTTCCTTGTTTAATTACTATTCTGTTCATGAAGAAAAGAAGAAGTAGAAGAAGTGTTTTATCTGAATAATACTTTCTTGATTCATTGAGAGACCCAATGGGTCCTTTTTATATTGAGTACATCCAACTACCTCAACTACTTTAATAAATATACAACCACCAACTACAACAATAAATATACAACTACCAACTAAATATACAACTACCAACTACATCAATAAATACTATCTAGAATATTCTACATATTCTACACTCCCCCTCAAGTTGGGAGATATATATTGATCATTCCCAACTTGCTGATCAAATTCTCAAAGGTCGGCTTAAGTAATCCTTTGGTGAGGATATCCGCCGTTTGTTCCTTGGTAGGTATATATGACAAGCATACACTACTGTCTTCTAATTTCTCTTTGATAAAGTGACGATCAACTTCCACATGTTTTGTTCTGTCATGATGAACAGGATTTTGAGCAATGCTGACAGCAGCCTTATTATCACAATATAATCTGATAGGTAGGGAATAAGAGATCTTCAGCTCCTCCAGAAGCCTTCGTAACCAAATTCCTTCACAAATACCATGGGCTAGAGCCCGAAATTCCGCTTCTGCACTGCTTCTTGCAACAACAGTTTGTTTCTAACTTCTCCAGGTCACAAGGTTTCCCCAGACATAAGTACAATATCCTGAAGTAGATCTTCGGTCCATTGCAGAGCCAGCCCAGTCTGCATCTGTATAGATTTCAATCATCCTTTTGTGCCCCTTTTTAAAGAAAATTCCTCGTCCAGGGGTATTTTTGAGGTATTGGAGAATTCTATAAACAGCACTAAGGTGTTTTTCCTTAGGAGAATGCATGAATTGGCTAACCATGCTCACAGCAAAAGCAATATCAGGACGAGTGTGAGACAAATAGATTAATTTTTCCACTAGTCTCTGGTACTGCTCCCTATCAACATCTTCCCCGTCCTCAACTCCCATCTTGATATTAGCTTCAATTGGAGTCTCTGCTGGCTTGCACCCAAGCATACCTGTTTCTTGCAACAAGTCTAGAATGTATTTTTTCTGAGTTAAAGAAATTCCTTCCTTACTCCGAGCAATTTCCATGCCAAGGAAATATTTGAGAGATCCAAGATCTTTTAGTTCAAACTGGTCAGCTAAACATTTTTTTAAAGAGGTTATCTCCTCGCTATCATTACCAGTGACAATTATGTCATCAACATAAACGATCAGAATAGCAATTCTTCCTTTGTCGGAGTGTTTAAAAAATAAAGTGTGATCAGTCTGAGCTTGGTTGAACCCTCTTCCCTTAACAGCTTGAGTAAATTTCCCAAACCATTCTCTGGGAGATTGTTTAAGTCCATAGAGAGACTTCTGCAACTTGCACACAGAACCATCCCCTTTTTCAAAACCAGGAGGTGGATCCATGTAAACTTCCTCATGGAGATCACCATTCAAGAAGGCATTCTTAACATCTAACTGTTGCAATGGCCAATCAAGGTTGGCGGCAAGAGATAGCAGAACGCGGATAGTGATAAGTTTGGCAACAGGAGCAAATGTCTCATGATAATCTATCCCATGAGTCTGAGTAAATCCCTTAGCAACTAATCTGGCCTTATACCTATTGATGCTATTGTCTGCATTGAATTTTATTGTGAACACCCACTTGCAACCAACAGTTTTCTTTCCTTTAGGTAATGTCACAAACTCCCATGTTCCATTTTTTGTAAGTGCATCCATTTCTTCTAATACTGCATTCCTCCATTTTGGGTCATCAAGTGCTTCTTGGATATTTTTGGGTATCCTGGTACTATCTAACATAGTGTTGAAAGCACGAAAACCTGGAGACAACTTTTCATATGAGATATAATGGGAAATAGGATGAGCAGTGCAAGATCTAGTACCTATCCGAAGAGCAATAGGCATATCAACATTGGTTGTACTAGTACATTCAAGTGGGTTGCTGGAACAAGGACTCGAGTCAGGATCCTGGCAGTCTAGAGTATCTTCATGTGTTTTGCGCCTGCTGTAAAATTTTTCCCATTTACCAGAAGGATCACAAGGAGGATAATTAGATTCAGGTATAGTTGCTCCCCCTGTTTCCTTCCCAATAACTCCACTTGTTTCCAAAGGCCAAGGTAAGACAACAACATCATTTGGTTTCCCAGGCTTATCTTCATTAGATTCAGGTATAGTTGCTCCCCCTGTTTCCTTCCCAATAACTCCACTTGTTTCCAAAGGCCAAGGTAAGACAGCAACATCATTTGGTTTCCCAGGCTTAGTCGGGGAAAAAAAGGATTGTGTCTCATAAAAGGTAACATCCATGGAAACAAAAACCTTACGGAGAGAAGGTGAGTAACACTTATAACCTTTTTGATTAGGGGAATATCCTATGAAGACACATCTGATGGATTTAGGGTCAAGTTTGGACCTTTGATGTGGAGGAATATGCACAAAAACCACACAGCCAAATATTTTGGGAGGAAGAGAAGAAAGAGCACTGAAAGAGGGAAAAGATTTAGTAAGACAGGATAAAGGAGAATGAAAATTTAGTACCCGAGAAGGCATCCGATTAATGAGATAACAGGCTGTCAAGACGGCTTCCCCCCACAGATATTTAGGGACATGCATCGTGAATAAAAGAGCTCGAGCAACTTCAATTAGATGTCTATTTTTCCTTTCAGCCACCCCATTTTGTTGAGGGGTGTTAGGACAAGAACTTTGATGAATAATTCCATGCTGGTTTAGGTAATCTCCAAGAACTGAATTAAAATATTCAGTACCATTGTCTGTTCGCAGAATTTTGATAGAAGTCTGAAATTGAGTTTGAATCATAGCATGAAAGTTTTTAAAAGTGGATGCTGCCTCAGACTTATCTTTTAAGAGATATACCCAACATACCCTAGAATGATCATCAATGAATGTAATAAACCAACGAGCACCCGAGACATTTTTTTCACGAGCAGGTCCCCAAACATCACTATGAATCAATGTAAAGGGAGAAGATTCATGATATTTCTTAGGAGAATAAGTGACACGAGAGTGCTTTGCAAGCTGACAAATATCACAAAGAAGGGAACTTGGCTTTTTATTGATAAATAAGTTCGGCAATAACTACTGGAGATAAACAAAATTTGGGTGTCCCAACCTACGATGCCATAACAAAACATCATTACAGTCATCTGATAAACATAGAGAGTGGTTCGAGAAAATCCTCTTTTCACAATGAACATCTGTAAAATAGTATAGCCCTTCTTCCTCTCTAGCACTGCCAATCATCATCCCCGAGTCCTGTTCTTGAAAGATACAAGCATTTGCAGAGAACTTAGCAACACAATGCAACTCAGCAGTAAGTTTGCTAATAGAGATGAGATTACAAGTAAGAGAGGGAACATGAAGTACTGAGTTCAAAATAATATGCTCAGAAAGTTTAATGGATCCCTTTCCCGCAATAGTGGAGAAATTCCCATCAGCTGTTCTTATTCGTGACGGGTGATAGTAAGGGGTATAGGAGAAAAATAAGGTTGCATTACCTGCCATGTGATCAGAGGCCCCTGAATCAAGGATCCAACGATTACTACGTTCAACATGGAATGCCATACCTTTTTGAGCAACATGACTAGTTGCCTCAGCAGGTTGAGACATCAATTTCTGAAAAGACGATTTTTCAAAATTTTCAACGTCCATGGTTTTCTAACAACAGGTACCCAGAAAAAAGTTCCTCCAAATACAATGAGAGCAATCTTGGCTACAGTGAAACAGTAATTGCTACAGTAATGAACAGTACTGCTACAGTAATATGTGGGCTGGCTCAGAATCTTGTTCTGAACCTAATGGTGGCCTTGGTTTCGTGGTTGGAGGTGTCTAGGTAAGGATTTTGGCTTGGGCAGTGGCTAAAACGAAAAAAAAAAGGAATAGGAAAATGACTTAAAATTAAATCAGAACGAGGAAGAGACTGGAATATAACCAGCTCTGATACCATGAAGAAAAGAAGAAGTGGAAGAAGTGTTTTATCTGAATAATACTTTCTTGATTCATTAAGAGACCCAATGGGTCCTTTTTATATTGAGTACATCCAACTACCTCAACTACTTTAATAAATATACAACCACCAACTACATCAATAAATATACAACTACCAACTAAATATACAACTACCAACTACATCAATAAATACTATCTAGAATATTCTACAGATTATATAAAAAATTTAACTTAAAAGTTGTTTATCTCAAAAGAAAAAAAACATTTCAAAAAAAGCTTATACAACTTTAAAAAACTCCTCCTAGGAGCTTTTACCTTTTGGCTTTTTCTTCATTATAAAAGAAAGCTTTTTTTATTAAAAAAGCTTTTGTAAAAACCGGTTTGGCCTAACTTCTACTTATAAGAAGAGAAGTTAAAAAAAGACTCCCCAAACAGGCACTTAATGGGTCAGAAAAGATTTGCAAGGCTTGCTCCAATAAGGATTGTGATTCAAAACCAGAAATCACTGCGGCAAAAAACGAAGAGGTGCTAGAGACCAAGAACAGGGGTACAAAAGATAGAGGTGAAAGATGAGTTGCAAAAGAAGTTCATATCAAAAGGAAGGGAAAGGTGCACTCCACTTCCACGTATGGATGATAGTGGGGTCATTCCTAATTGTACAACTGTTATGTCCCCGTACATGATGGAAAAAGCCAGTTGGGGGAAAAAAGAAGGGTAGAATTGGAACTTATTAGAGTATAGCTTAGCTTTCTGTTTGTGCAGTTGTATTTAGCTGCATTATTGTTACTGTAAGATTGTTAGGCTTATTGTTATAAGCTCAGTTAGTTTGTTTGGGTTTGTTATCTGCTGACTCATCATTCCTTAGCTCTATAAATAGAGCGCTCTCTTTGTATTCGAGAATTCATTCAGAATATTAAACATTCAGTAAATCAATTACTCTCTCTCTCTCACTTGATTTCTGATATGGTATCGGAGCTCTTATCCTGAGGGCCTGATCCATTTCTTGCTTCATTCATGGCTTCCGCAACGTCAACCTCTCCTACAAATCACAGCAGTGGCAACACACATCACAGCTCGAACATCACTTCTTCAATGGAGAAAGTGCCGAACCTTTTCAACTACCAAATCTTTGTTAAACTCACTGAGGACAATTTCTTGTTCTGGACTCAGATCGTTCAGCCAATAATAACCACACATCAGCTTCAAAAAATTTTAGTTAATCCAAGAATTCCACTAAAGTTTCTCACAGAAGAAGATCGTGATGCAGAATCTGTGAATCCAGAGTACACAACGTGGCTCACTCAAGATCAGATGCTACTGACTTGGTTACTTTCCACAATTTCTGAGTCTGTAGTGAACGAAATCCTAGGAGTTAAACATTCTCATGAAGCATGGGATAAGATCCACAAGTTATTTCAAGGAATGATGAAGTCAAGATCTAGAAATCTCAGATCTGAACTTCGAACGCTGAAAAAGGTTGTTGAAAGCAATAAATAGTCCAGTTTCAACCGATGATCAGATCGAGTATATACTCGAAGGCTTGCCATCAGACTATAATTCGTTCGTTCTCAGCGTTTATAGACGAGAAAGAGAGTATGGTGTAGATGACATTGCAGTTGAGCTGATGGCTTTCGAACAACTTTTGTTGAAGCAAAACGAGTCTCTACTGAACAATCCAGCCTCTGTGAATGTTGCAGTGACACAAAATCAATCGGAGAAGAATCCTCTGTTCACCTCTGTTTTACTGAATGAAAAACAGAGCATGAACCAGACTCAAGATTCTCAGATTTCTGGATCTTCTAATGCTGGATAAAGAGGACGAGGAAGGAATAGAGGTCGCAATAATAGAGGAAGAGGACGTGGACCTCGTTCAAATGTGCATTGTCAGCTCTGTTATAAGTTCGGGCATGACGTTCGTTCCTGTTGGTATAGGTTCGATGAACATTTCGTACCTAATGTTCCTCCTCCAAATACCAATGAGCTGCAATATTTTGCTTCACCTCAACAGCGCTCCTATCAGTATATCCGTGAGCAAGCAAATCAGGCTCCTTATGCTATGATAGCTTCTCAACCTGGATTACTTCCTCTTCCAACGTCTGCACCTAACATCGAATGGTATCCTGATTCTGGTGCAAGCCACCATGTTACTGCAAATCCAGCTAATCTTCTTCAAAGCCAACAGCTCACTGGTACAGATCAGATTGTCATTGGTAATGAACAAGGTTTGCCAATTCTTGCCATTGGTTCAACAAAAATTGTCTCCATTAGATTCTCAAACTGAATTAAATCTTAAAAATCTGCTGCTTGTACCTTCAATAGTGAAGAACTTGTTAAGTGTTAGCCAATTTGCTAAGGATAACAATGTGTATTTTGAGTTTCACCCTTCTAAGTGCTTTGTGAAATCGCAGGAGTCCAGTAAAACTCTCCTAGAAGGGACTGTCAACAAGGATGGCTTGTATTCCGTTCCAAGTATATGTCTGCCTAGAGCATCCACATCTGTCAAGACTTTTACTCCAATGTCATTGTTTTCAAAATGTAATAGTTCACAGCTTTATACTTGTAATCAGCCTAGTTTAGTCTCAAATATTGTTCACTCTTGTAATCAGCCTAGTCCAGTGTCTAACACTGCCTACTCCTTATGGCATTGTCATCTTGGACATCCTCATGAGATTGCTTTAAAGAATGTACTTACTGCTTGTAAGATTCCATTTAATAATAAAAATGTGTTGGATTTTTGTTCCTCTTGTTGTCTTAGTAAAGCTCACAGACTTCATTCTCCTTCTCAAACTGTTTATCATTTTTCATTTGAGTTGATTTACAGTGATCTTTGGGAACCAGCTCCAATAAAATCTACTCTTGCAAACTCCTATTACATCTTTTTTGTAGATTCTCATACAAGATATTCTTGGTTGTATCCTATCCAACAAAAATCTGATGCAATTACTATCTTTAAAAAATTCCATTCAATGGTGAACACCCAATTTCAAGCTTCAATTAAAGCAATACAAACAAATTGGGGTGGGGAGTTTCGACCCTTTACACAATATTTACAACTCCATGGAATCTTACACAGAGTCACTTGTCCACATACAAGTCACCAAAATGGTGTAGTTGAAAGAAAGCATAGGCATATTGTGGAAACTGGTTTGACCCTTCTTTCTCATGCCTCTCTTCCTATAAAATTTTGGGATTATGCTTTTAGTTCAGCAGCATATCTAATTAATCGTCTTCCTACTGCATCCTTAAATTTTGAGGTACCCTATGTTAAACTTTATCAAACTGAGCCTGACTATAAATTTCTTAAAGTGTTTGGCTGCGCATGTTTTCCATTCTTAAGACCTTACAACAAACACAAGCTTGAATTCAGATCCCAAGAGTGTGTTTTCCTAGGTTATTCTTCCAACCATAGGGGATATATATGTCAGAATAAAGATAGGAAAACCTTTATTTCCAAAGATGTTATTTTCAATGAATACCGTTTCCCATATGCTCAGTCATGGTCCTCAAATTCTGCCACTGTAACTCCAAATGTTTCTCATCCTATTCCCTTGTTTGTTCATAACACCTTTTCTCCAAATAGTCCTACTGCTACTGTGAATAATGCTGATAGTACCTCTTCAGCTTCAGACCAGATTTCCTCTTACTTCAAGTCCTTATGCTCCTTCTCCAGACAGTTTTTCACATATGTCTGTGTCTTCTTCTGTTCATGAGTCTTCTGTTCAGTCTCAATTCATTAATTCATCTACCCCTTCCACATCTTCTTCTCCTGAGTCTTCCCATTCTGAATTTTTACCCTCTACTATTGCTCATCTTAATTCTCTTGGTCACTCTATACAGACCAGATCTAAGACTCTTGCTAGAGCTCAAGCACTTCTCATTCATGTTGAGCCTACCTCTGTCAAACAAGCAATCTCTAGTCCTCCTTGGTATGCAGCAATGAAAGTTGAATATGATGCATTATTGGCTAACAATACTTGGAGTCTTGTTTCTCTTCCTCCTAACAGGTCTGCTATTGGTTGCAAATGGGTGTTCAAACTTAAAAGAAGATACTGATGGGTCCATTAACAAGTATAAAGCAATGCTTGTTGCAAAAGGGTTCCATCAACAACCTGGATTTGATTACAATGAAACTTTCAGCCCAGTTGTGAAACCAGTCACTATTTGGATTATGCTTACATTAGCTCTCACCTATGGTTGGCCTCTTAGACAATTTGATGTCAATAATGCCTTTTTAAATGGTGATCTCCAAGAGGAAGTGTACATGGTACAGCCTCCAGGCTTTGAAGATTCAAATAAAACTCTAGTTTGCAAGCTTAACAAAGCTCTCTATGGGCTCAAACAGGCCCCACGTGCATGGTTTGACAAACTTAAGAGTTCTTCGCTCTCTTTTGGCTTCAAGTCCAGCTGTTGTGATCCTTCATTATTCATATTGTGCTCTGCCTCAAGGTGCATTTATGTGCTCATCTATGTTGATGACATCATAGTAACAGGGACAGACCTTCCTTTTATTACTCATCTTATCTCACAACTTAATACTCGACTTGCTTTGAAAGACTTGGGTAATCTGGAATACTTTCTTGGTGTTGAGGTCAGAAGAGATTCCTCACATACTTTAATGTTGTCTCAATCAAAGTACATCTGTGATTTACTTGCTAGAGTATCCATGCAAGAGGCTAAAGGCATCTCCTCTCCTATGATCAGCAGCTGTAAATTGTCTCGGATTGGCTCAAATTATTACCTAGATCCTCATCATTACAGGTCCATTATTAGTGCCCTCCAATATGCCACAATAACTCGACCTGACATCAGCTATGTTGTGAATAAAGTCTGCCAATTCATGGCCCAACCCTTAGTTGATCATTGGGCAGCCGTTAAAAGGATCTTACGCTACTTAAAGGGGACTATTTCACATGGGTTGCAGTTTCAGGCTGCAAGTCCTGCTTCTGCCTTACCATTGACAGCTTACTGTGATGCTGACTGGGGGTCTGATCCTGATGACAGGCGTTCCACTTCTGGTTCCAACATATTTCTTGGTCCAAATCTTGTCTCTTGGTGGTCCAAGAAACAGACACTTGTTGCTCGTTCTAGTACTGAAGCTGAATACCGTAGCTTGGCTCTCACATGTGCTGAGATCCTATGGATCCAATCTCTTCTTCGAGAGTTGCATATTACTTTCTCAGTCCCTCATGTTCTTTGTGATAATATGAGCATTGTGGCTCTCACTCGCAACCCTGTTCTTCATGCTCGCACCAAGCATATGGAGTTGGATATTTTCTTTGTTCGTGAACGAGTTCTCAATAAGGAATTAGTGGTCTCTCACATTCCTTCTTCTGATCAGATTGTTGACACTCTTACCAAGCCTCTGTCTTCTGCGCGTTTTGCTGAATTGAGGTCCAAACTCAAGGTCTTGGATAGCTCTCTTTCCAAGCCTCCTTGAGTTTGCTGGCGGGTATTAGAGTATAGCTTAGCTTTCTGTTTGTGCAGTTGTATTTAGCTGCATTATTGTTACTGTAAGACTGTTAGGCTTATTGTTATAAGCTCAGTTAGTTTGTTTGGGTTTGTTATCTGCTGACTCACCATTCCTTAGCTCTATAAATAGAGCTCCCTCTTTGTATTCGAGAATTCATTAAGAATATTAAACATTCAGTAAATCAATGACTCTCTCTCTCTCTCACTTGATTTCTGATAGAACTCTCTAAAATGGGTTTGGATTTTGACCTGGGGCCAGGCACTAAAGAAATGGTGACGAGAAGGAAAAAGAAGGGGCTCTACCCAACCCATTCAAATCACTTCAACAATCATGTTGAACCAGGACCCAAAATTTATAGTGACTAATCTATGAAATGGGTGCTGAAAATAAACATGGGCCACGAGAAAGGCAAGCTGCAAGAGGAAGAATTAGTAGACCAAGAAAATGATAGACAACATGTGTAGCATCTCCTTCCACGACACAATCAAGTTAAGGTTAATGAAGCTGAAAATAAAGACTGTTTTGTGGCCATAAATGCCCCAATAAAAGTGCACTTGAGGACAACGAAGGCACAAATTTTCACTGGTGCAACATGATCCAATGGCTATTCTTCGATTTCAAGCATAATTAGGTTAATATGTTTCAATCAATGGGATACTAGTGAAAGTCTGTGGCAGGATCGTTCACCTTGAGGACAAGGTGAATCTTAGAGAAGTATTGATGAGCCTCCAAAATTTGTATATGGCAGAAGCACAAGAAGAATAGGTGGGCACAAGTCCAGCAATGCAAATGAGCCCAAAAGAACTAGCTGGTTTGGGGTATGGTTTTCTCACGCATGAATTCAGCTTCAAAATTGGGGATTTGGGGATCACTCTGGGACCAAGGTTGTGAGGTTCTTGAGAGTGAGTTTGGGAGGGTTATTTGAGGAGGTCATTATTTAATTAGTGTTCTATTAATTTTCTTGTAGTTCGCTAATCAGGTTTAACAGGGAGTGATTTTTTTTTTTGTTGTTGCAGTGACTCTGCGTTTTGTTCATCCTTTGTTGTTTCTTGGATGTAACTATCTTGTATGAGCTAGTCTCCAATCTTGTGTGTTCAATAGAAAATTCTGGTACCATCAGTGATCTAGATGGATCTACTTGATATACCGTTCCTCACAACATTGTAAGATCATTAAGATTGTAAACTGGAAGACTGTGCTATGTGACAACATAATTTTTTTGGTGAAGGGCAGGGCTTGTGCCCCCTGCTATGGATTATACTGTCAATTGATAAAGTTGCATTAATTTTTTATTTTTGAAATTCTGTCACATTTGTCTTGTGTGCTTTGATTTTATTGTATTTGATCATTTTCTGTTTTAGATAGCTATGGCTCCCAAAACTTAAACTGCCAGCCGAAGTTTCATGAATGATTAAAATTTAACATAATCCCTCACACAAGAGTCATTTGGCCTTTGAAGCATTAATGATGCATAGAACCAGTTGTGCTGAAATTCAATTTCTGTTGCAAGAATGAGTACAAGAATAAATTTTTTAACAATTTTTGTATAAAGACTCTAATACCATGTTAATAGACCTGGAAATTGAACAACAAAACGAAAAAGGAGGGAGTCAGTTAACAAAGAGGACATGTGGCAAAACAAGAGTGGGGAGGCGGAAAAAGGGACAACATACTGGGAATAACATTTAAGGGGTATAAGAAAGAAAGAATCATGGGTAAGGGGGTATGCGTGAATTGCATTGAGTATTAGGAGTGAAGGTGGAACTATTGGGTAGTCCTCCGGTGTAATCTTTTTTTTTTTTTTCTGGTGTCATGTGTTGTTACAAGGATGTGCTCAGCCCAATCAGTTTTATTGCTTTGTGAATTGTTGTCTATAAGGGGTTGTTTCCCCCAATGTGTTAATCTAATTTTCTGGTACCATCAATTTGGTAACAGAGCACTTCCGATCAAAGGATGCTTCTGGTTCAAATCCTTAAGAGAATGAAAACCATGGAAGTACATTTTGGAGCGTTGGAGAAAACCAGCATGTCATAGGTCAAGGAAATGATGCAAAAAATACTAAAAATTTTAGATGTATGGGAAGAGAAGAAGGAGACTTCAACTGTCGAAGTCAAGAAGAACACGTTGCAAAACAATAGTGGGGAATGGAAACAAACATAACAGAATGGGAATAACATTCTGGGGTATAAGTAAGAAAGAAACATGGGTAGAGGGGTATGCGTACATTGCATTGTGAGTACTGGGAGGGAATGAGGAGCTAGGTAGTCCTTGGCTGTAATTTTTCTTTTTCGGATGTCATGTCCTGTTTCCCCAATTTGTGTTGATCCAATTTTCGGGTTCATTAATTGCTAACTAGAAGGTGAGCTGCATGTATGAAGTCAGAAACATACCTTTAAAAGGGCAATGAAGTTTGGGGAGCGCTGAAATGTAGAGAGCATAAACTCTAAAAGCCGCTTCCGAACCTAAAAGCATAACAGAACATAGAATACAAAGTAATTAGTATGGAACAATAACTTAACAAAAGCAAAAAACATTCAACGGTGGAATTTATAATAATGTCAAGTTAGTCAAAGCCAAAGGTCTTTGAAGGTTAAGGCCTTGAGGCAAGTAGCGCTAAAAAGTGCACACCTTACTGAAGGAAGACATGAAGATTGGGGGGGAAATCAAAAAGGTAAATGTATGACTATTTTGCATTGATTTTTTATATAAATTAACTATGCAAGCATAAAATCCATAGTAAAACTACAAGATTAAGATGTTCAATTTACAAAACCTTAAGCTGCTTGCTGCTTGCTGCTAAGAGTCCCAAAGACCTAAGAAAGCTGTTCTTTTAACATTCTGACTATTATCCCCTTTAGCACCAAAGTAGCAAGTTAGAGGCGGGTTTTCAGATATTTTTATGCTTATTAATAAGATGCTAAAGTTTTGCCTCGCCTGAACCATAAAGGCACTCCGATGGTGCCAAGAGGCATTTAACCTTTTTGGCGTTTCGCTCCAAAGCCTTAGGCAGGCCTTTTGGTGCCATTAACTATACTAAAAAACAACTGCTACCCTTTTTTTCATTCTTTTGGATGTTCTGGTTAGGAAATTTATCTGTTATTCATGTTTCCCTAAACAGGTTAAAATGTTTAAGACTGCAGAGTTGTATGTATACAGCAAAATACAAAAAATGTTTAGCATAAATAAAAAAAAATGTTTTGCTATTGTGTACGATGATAATAATAATAAACGATTTGTTAGTTACGAGAACACCATAATATTCTTCTATGCAGAATGCTGACATTTAAGCAAATCAACATCAACCATACCTTTATCCCAAATCAATTGGGGTCGGCGATGAACCCAAAAATTATAAATAAATAAAATAAAAGATTGAGGAAAAAATTAAATAAACACAAAATAATAATAGTAAATAAATGCAGACATTTAAGGAATTATGTAAATTATATGTTCATATGGATCATCGATCTTTTAAACAAGATATCCAAAAACTTGATATAGAACACAGATATTCAAAGGGGCTTAAACTAAAGAATCAAATGATGGGATTCTCTAATTTACAATGCATAGGGAGTTACAACATACACAAGAGTTGGGGATCTATACCCATTATTTTAAGACCCAAATTTGGTACCTAAACAAACAGAACAGAATCTGACCAAGATATGTCAAATTACAAAGCTAAAAAAGGAAAGAATGGGACCCTAAAACTATCTATTACAATAATTCTTAAATCAAAATAAATCACAATAAATACTGATTAGTTCTGATCATTTGACTAGAATGGCAATAATCTTCAGTATCATAAATCACAATAACTCCGCAATAATCCTCATAAATCACAATTACATATGGTGTTCATAGATATTGAAAAAGCATACGATAGGGTCTCAAGAAAAGTTTTATGGTGAGTTCTTGAGAAGAAAAAAATACCATCAAAGTATATAAAGGCAATTAAGGATATGTATGATGGAGCTACTACATGTGTTAAAGTGTAGTAGTTAAAAGCGGATTGTGGTCAGCCCTGAAAAACGCTATAGCGGGTTGCGGTTGCAGAAATAGCGGAATGGATTAATAGAAACACACACACACACGGTTGCAGAAATAGCGGAATGGATTAATAGAAACACACACACGTGTGAAAGCGTAGTAGTTAAAAGCGGATTGTGGCCAGCCCTGAAAAATGCTATAGCGGGTTGCGGTTGCAAAAATAGCAGAATGGATTAATAGAAACCACACACACACACACACCAATTGCAGAAATAGCGGAATGGATTAATAGAAACCACACACACACACACACGGTTGCAGAAATAGCGGAATGGATTAATAGAAAATAGCGGAATGGATTAATAGAAACCACACGCACGCACGCACGCATGCACACACACCGGTTGCAGAAATAGCGGAATGGATTAATAGAAACCACACACACACAAAGGTATATATGCTAAAAATAAAAACAAAGCCATTAAAAATTTAATCCCCCCCCACACACACACACCGGTTGCAGAAATAGCGGAATGGATTAATAGAAACCACACACACAGAGATATATATAAAGGGCCGACCCAGTTCAAATACCCACTTCGTGAGTGTCTGGGGAAGGGAATACTCTAGGCAGTCTTTCCCCTGCTTTTTGCAGAGAGGCTGATTCGAACCCGCGACCTGACACACCACGGCAAGCAAGCTTACCGCTGAGCCAAGTCGGCCCTTCACACACAGAGATATATATGCTAAAAATAAAAACAAAGCCATTAAAAGTTTAATCCAAAAACACTTAAAAATTGTTAAACATCCGAACTCAAGTATGCTAAAAATAAAAACAAAGCCATTAAAAATTTAATCCAAAAACACTTAAAAATTGTTAAACGCCCGACCTCAGGCACAAAAGCCAGCAGTGTGTGAATCACAGTTGAGTCTATACTTTAGGATTTTCTTTTCATTTTTTATTAATATACGGACAAATGTACTGAAATTTTCAAGTTAAAAAATATGATAAGTCATTAAAAATTATGCTCACACATAACGCTCACACAAAAGCAAGCAGTAAAAATTGGATACTTTTAAAAATTGAGCAACTCCCAAAAAGATGAACCTTAAGTGCATTTTATAAAAAAATCCAGAAAAAAAAAATAACCCAGAAAAAGCAAGGGAAGAATTCAAGAAAAATCAAGAAAAAAAAGTAAGAGAAAAAAAAAAGTCAGAAAAAAAAATAACCCAGGAAAAAACCACCCCAAAAAAAATCCAGAAAAAAAAAGTAAGAGAAAAAACAAAAAAGTAAAAAACTTTACCAGAAATGATGAGTCAACAAGCCAGGAAACAGAGGCGCGACTGAGATAATATTAAAATAGAGCGACCAATATCCTCCAATCTTCCTTCGGTGAAGTGTCGGTGGACTTAGAAGAGAAGACTAAAATATTAAAACAGAGACCCAATGCCTTTTACTAATAAATATGAAAAAGGACTAAAATGTCTTCGCCTTTTTTTGTTTTATGTTGGCAAAATTGGAAAACAGCATTTCACTTTCAATTGTATTTCACTTTCACTTCCCAGCCGCGATTTCCAACGATACAACCGTGTTTTTGTCTGCTTTTTCGGCCACTTCAAATGCAATCTCTTTCTGGTGCGAAGCAGTGCGGTGACTCGCGTTGGTCGATCGCAACCTACGAACGGCGCGGATAGTGCCACAAAAGTGGCACTTTTAACTATCATGTGTGAAAGCTTGTAATGGAACATCAAGTTATTTTCCTATTACAGTAGGTGCACACCAAGATTCGGATCTAAGTCCTTATCTCTTTGCCTTAATTATGGATGAACTAACAAAAAATATCCAAGAGGAAGTGTCATAGTGTATGCTTTTTGCAGATGATATTATGTTTATTGATGAGACCACAGACGGTGCTAATAGAAAACTTGAATTGTGGAGAAGTACATTGGAATCTAAAGGATTCACGTTAAACCGGAGCAAGATTGAGTACATGAAGTGTGAGTTTTCTCTGGTAAGAGATGTAGACCAAGATCCCGTGTACCAAGAAAGATGCTTTTAGAAACCTGGAATCCATTTTGCAAAAAGGTGGAAAGATTGATGAGGATGTAAATCATAGAATCGGAGCAGGGTGGATGAAATGGCGTAGTGCATCTGGGTTTTTGTGTGACTGCAAAATTCCGCTTCAGCTAAAAGGAAAATTATATAGAACAGCAGTAAGACCTGCAATATTATATGGAGCTGAATGTTGACCAGCACATAGGTAACATGAACATAAAATGGGAGTAACAGAAATGAGGATATTAAGGTGGATGTGTGGTTATACGAGGATGGATAAGATAAGAAATGAAGATATTCAACGACTTGAATATAAAAATAATATGTTGTGTATTAAGTTAATACAAAGAGTTACAATATATAGAGACCCTAATGGGCTTAAGTGAAAAGCCCAGACCTAATCCAAAAAACTAAATAGGAAAAGAATATTTACAGATATATCTAATATTTCCTATTCTAACACAACGAAAAGTAGGAGTATTACCGATGGCTAAAAAGATGAAAGAACATAGATTGAGGTGGTTTGAGCACTTAATGAGAAGGCCCCTGGATGCTCCCTTAAGAACAAAAGTTTATTACCAAGAGCTCGACACAAAAAAAAGTACAGGTAAATCGAAACTTACTTGGAAAAAAGTAGTAAAACAAGACTTAATGAAGTGAGATATAGATTGACGGACGGTGTGCCTTAGAAATGAATGGAGAAAAGCTATTAGCATGGTAGAAGGTTAGACCCATTGTTATTCCTATGTTCTAGATGATCTCTTTTTAGTATTTTTCCTCTTCATCTCCCCCCTTCTTCTTTTCCTTATTTTTTTTATTTTTTTTATTTTTTTTACACCCCTTTTATTTTCTTTTATATTTATATATATATTATTATAATTTATTTATTTTTATTTTTATCTTTATCCCTTCGTATCTTTTATTTGGATTCATCTACTACCAACCCCAATTAGTTTGGGATAAAGGTGTTGTTGAAGTTTTTGTTGATTTCACCAAAATCAGCAATAATCTTCATTAACAAAGTTTACATCGAATGCTAACTGAACAACAAAAGCATTATATTTACAAGGTTTCTTTCAACTTTCTTTTATGATTGGGCAAAGGCCATTTCACAGCTTTTGAAGAAATTTGTAAGAATCTAAGATACATAAGATTTAGTCTGCCCAAACTTAATGAACTTGCTGAAACCTCAGACGGAAGACAAAAAAATGCCACTGAATTTCATTCCTTTGGGCTAGATTACTAAAGATGGTGTTTCAAAAAATGGAAAGCTTGAAATAGCAAACTTTGCAGAAACTAATAACAGCCTCATGCATTTTCAAATGCCAGTTCTCAAAGCAATTCTAATGCATAATGATATGAGAAGATATAATCAATACCTCATAAGAAAATAGTTTGTCTGGAAATATTGTAGAAAATCTTGACAGAAGCAGGGGAATCAATGCACAGATCAACGCTGAAAATGAATTTAAGAGAATAGGAAAAAAAAACTGTAAATGTAGGCAGGTCGTGAATATATCTCCTTGCAAGCACAGATTTTGAGAACAAAGTTCTCAATGTTATCCACTAATGCCAAGTCAAACAAAAATTGGAGTGTAAGGACAAAACTTACAATCATTGACATTGTGCAATGCTATGGAGAAGTACACATCAAGTAGACGAGGTGCCATGCTTAGTACTGCTTTCAGCCTATCAGAGTAAGGGCTATTGACTGCAACCTGCAATATTGTGGTCATCACTGGAGAAGACCAGGGACGTTCCTGACATACAATAAAATTTATTTTAAGAACCAAAATGAAGCTCAACATCAAACAAAGACCCTATATTTGTAATGGAGTTATAAGATCAAACAGATTTAGAAGAACGCATAAATTTACCTTGAATATTAACCTTTCAAAGAGTAGAAAGCATTACTAGTGATAGCAAACTTTTTATCAGTCATTTGTTCTAAGTAACTAATGACATAACTTGGTAAACATGATGGCCGAGAATACATGGCTCAACAACTTGAATTTTGACATTTAAAGTAACAAGAAACAAAACAAATTGAACTAACAAATGAGAGGTAACCATACAGCGATACCATCATTTTCATCCTTTAAAAGCTCAAGGAACAAAGGATCAGCTACATCAATCGCACCGCTATCCTCAGATTCAGAATCTCCTCCACCATCTTCTATAGTTGAACCAGTGTATGCTTCATCCATAAGGGCAAGTAGCATCTACATCGAAAATAACCAAATTCACTTACAGTGTACACTTATGCAACTGTGGCTAGAATTTATTGAAATATAAAGCATCAAAGATAACCTTAGGGGCAGTATTTTTCTGAATGGAAGCTATGCTGCTTCCAATTAATGGTCCTGAGCTTTTTTCCACCTTTTCCAATGCCACTACCAAAACTAGCAAAGATGGGCCGGAAAATGTTGAATTTATAAAGTTGTTGTTAAGGGAGATACAAAGAAACAGATTATCAGCATATCCTAAAATCCTCAACCTTATTACAAGTAGCATAAAAAATAGCTATCTATTTTTCCCAAGTGAGTTTTATTCATTTCTGAACTCCTTATTCCATTTTACTTTTTGTTAGAGTTACATAAAAACCATTAATGTAGCCTCATCTATCAGCTTAAACTTTTAAGTTGAATTGGTTCTTTACATGGTATAAGAGCTTCGGTGTCACGGGTTCGATCCTCACCGCCCCCATTTAATTAATAATTAATTAAGTATTGTAAAGTTTCTTAGTACAGGGAGGTGGGTCTATGCATTGTCCATCTTTCAAACCCAGTGGGCTTTAGTGTGAGGGGCGTGTTAGAGTTATATAAAAACCATTGGTATAACCTCACTCATCAGCTTAAACTTTTTGGTTGAATTGGCTCTTTACACTTTTTGACAATGGGGAAAGGTCTAGAATACTAGATAGGCTCATTATGTATATTGCAAAGGCAAATGTATCCAAAAGGGGAAAAAGTTGGAAAAGCTAAACAAGTTTAGTGTGATTTTTTACCCTATCTTGATTATATGTTAAAGAATGCTACCAACACATTCTTTGACACTTTCTTTTCAACACTCTCTATTACGAGGTAAAATTATATGTTGGTCCCACTGATCGAGAGTAGACCCAAGTTATTTAGTGGGGCCAGCATGGGTTTCAATTCATATACAAGAAAAACCAGAAGAGTGAAAAAAGCAATAGATAAACAGTTGTAATTCTATATATTAATCTTTTCTATAAAAATGAAAAGCAAAACAAGACATAAATTATCATATAACTAGAACTTACTCGGCAAGTCTACTAACGATGGAAATAATGGAATAAATGACCCAGGTGACATCAATCCTGGAAGGACTTTCAAAAATAGTTTCTCTAATCTACAAGATTAAACAAAAAACAAAATAGTTAATCAATATACCTTGTATATCAGGCACACTCTAACACCACAATTCAACAAAATACATGTTATGTGAATATCTATGTAACGTTTCATTTTCAAGCCCCTTTTTTCCTTTAAGACTTTCAAGCAAAACTTTTTTCCATTTATTTTGGATAAAAAAAGAATTTCATTAAGATAAAAAGAAGATGAACACAGAGAGATAGGATGACAAGAGATCCTCCAAAAGAAAATGAAAATACAAACAAAAGAGGAAAAAAAAAGCAACAATGAAGCAAAGCTACCCAGTTGCTTAACATATATGTAAGGAAACCCCTCTAAAAAGACTGTTAGCATGACAAGTAGAAGCCAGATGCCTTATATTATCCCAAAGAACACTCCTTAAAGACATGAGAAATTGATGCCACACAAGAGAGAGAGAGAGAGAGGGAAGGAGGGAGGGAGGGAGGGAGACAGAATTATGTTCCAACCATATGCACCAGAGTAAAACATAAAAAGCACATTGCCACAAAATTTGGATTATTTACTTCAACCAAAACCAACAAACTAGTGATCAAAAACTGGTTCAAGGACCTAGGACACATCTAACATTCCAAAAATGCCAAACAAAGAATTCCATTAAGAAACAGCCACAGAAAATGTGAACTAGAAGAGGAAAATTTTCTAACATCAAGAACCAATTATGTTTGATTCCACACAGCAGTGATAATATATTCCTACTTAAAAATCAAGGACATAATTCAATCTTTTAATTTCCTGCAGCAGGCAACAAAACAGATTTCCTTTTCAATATTTACCAACCTTGTAACAAGAGGGTAGTCTAAAGTTTTCTTATCCCTCTTGAAATCATTTCTGTGCCCCTTTAAAGAATAAAATGTTTGAAAAAGAAAAGAAAGATTACTAAGCCTTATGCATTTTAAGATTTGGAAGCACAGAATCAGCTATAGAATGTATTAACTGATTCAGAACATGGAAGAACCCACCCCCCCCCCACCCCCACCCCCACCCCCACCCCTCCTCAAAACACACACTCACACACACACAAACAAAACAACCCGAACTGACCCAGAAATAAAAAAGGTACATACCTTTCACCATTCCAAGCGATCAGCTTTAACAACAAAGGAAAAAACTGCCAAAAGAAAATTACAGGCAACATCAGATAGAAATGTACTGTCATCTATATATCTATATATTTATAATATATAATTTCTTTCACTACTATTTCCCCATGGCAATTTTTATTATTATATAACTACATTTTTAGTTTTTGGCCTTTCATATAAAATCATAAGCCGCGTAGAAGTGGAAAATTGGGGTGGTGACATTGTAACAACTTAAAAATCGAATCTTGGAGCAGGTTCTTCTTTCATGCCCCAAGGGAAGAGAGTCATTGACATGCCATTTATGGTGCAGAAAGCAAGAAAAGAAAGGGAAGGGGAGGCGGTGCTGCATTAGTGTGGCAACGAAAGAAAGGAAAGTTGGTGAGATAGATGGGTTAATCTTTGAGGGGCCTGGACCAATCATTTGGGTCAGTTGAATATAAGGATGAGGTGATAAAAAAAAAGTTTTTAAATAAATAAAAGCCAGCAAAATAATTTCTTTAAAAAATTTTACAAAAGATTTATTAAATATACCCTATGTGTTAATCTAGAGTTGCTAACATCATTCTTCTATGAAATCGAATATTATATTATTATGATCATGGTTAACTTGTCGCATTCATTGCAGCATGTTGCTCTAGGCTGTTAAATATTACCCCTAAGGATTCTCTATAAAAACTTCACATAACATGATTTTAAGGCTTAGAATCACTAGATCATCACCCAAATTGTTGTTAGCATGCATGAATATATCATTCAATCATGCCTAGGGCTCTCGCACTTTGATAGATGGTTTTATTCATTTGTTATAAATGAATTATTACTGAAATCTTGAATTATTTGAATTTGAAAATAATTTGGAGTTGCCTTTTATATCTGAACTATTTTGTAGCCTTTTATATTTGTGTTCTATTACTATCAAAGTTGTGATTTAAATGTTATTTTATATCCATAAATATTATTTTTTATAATTAAAATTAGAAATGTAAGATCTTACTATTTGTGTCGATCCCACAATTTACGATCTTATCACCCCTTTATGATCTTAGGTAAGATCTCAAGTTTGACAACCTTGAGCCAGGTACACAATGTGCTTCATTCTATCATACTCAAAATATATCATTCGCCGACTTGAGCATCGAAGTTCTTGCAAGTGCACACCACTCATAGCCTGGTGGGGCACGAAGCGGAGACACAAATGACGAGTGTTGAACACACGAATCAAAAGACCAAAAAGATTCCCATAACCCATTTGACTTTCGAACGAGATACACTTGGTCCTATCCAACCACTGGATAGAAAATTAGCACCGTTTGTGCGAACTAGCAAACTCCTAACCCCGCCCTACTAAGCACCGAAGTAATGAGACCATATTAACATCCTCCATTGCTCTTTCTCTCGAAACTGTCACCCCGCCCTACTAAGCACCGAAGTAATGAGACCATATTAACATCCTCCATTGCTCTTTCTCTCGAAACTGTCACTTTGTTATTCATAACATCTGGTGGATTTTCCCCCGCACTGGGGGAAGAGCATCTTAATGTTGCAATGGTCGCCTCTATGCAGCCAGACTTCAAAACAACAAGCAGGGGGCCTTACCCTCCCCCCACCCCAAAAATATCTATATCAGATTAAGACTTCAAAGGTTCATCTCCAGACCATGTGACCCCCTAGCCATCTCCGTAACCCTTGCAAACCTCAAGGTTGGAAGGATTCTCATGGCCCAAGGTAGCACAACAAACATTATTTTCTAGGACCTAATCAAACAATAAAATCTGTCCTAGGATGAGGTAATCTCCCATGGGGAGCTAGTGGAGTTCTCCAGAAGGAAAGAGGGACCCCTCTTTCCATAAAAATCAAGCTCCTAGTGGTGGGCATTACTTTAGCTAACAATGCCATCCTATGATGCCCATCCATCAACGCCCTCGGAGTTATTGTATCCATCTGCCACCAAGCCCTAAAGTTTGTTGGAGAGGATAACAAGGAGATAGCAATTAGGAGCGATCAAGCTACAACTTCGGAGTGCTATGTTGATGTCCTTAAGATCTATAAAAACCCACCCCAAGAAAGGGACAAAAACACATCCTGGGAAACCAACCCAGAGCCTAGACAATTCTATTAATTAATGACATTTTTTGTTTTTCTATCTATTTGAAGACTTTAATGCCTAAAAATACCTGACTGAACATAAAAAACTCATTAAGCGAATGTTTTCTCATACTGATTATCAAGCTTCTTAATTTTATTGCATGCTACATTTTTAATAATGGAAGGTAGAGCAGAGCTTAGGTTATACCTGAGGCAATAAGTTAGGGAAGGATGTTAGAAGCTTCTTCTTGTTGGAAATGAGAAATTCAAGCATTGCTTCTGCAACAAGAGGATCAGCAAACTCCCTGCAACAGGATACAAAAAAATTTGTACAACGGTAAGCCCCATGTTCGTAACATTTCATTTTTGGAGGTAACAGAACAAAGTGATAACCATCTAAAATAAAGGGTAGGTGGAGGGAACAAAAAATATCCTTTCTTAGGGTCTATTTCATCAACATCAACATCAACAACACCTTTATCCCAAATTAATTGGGGTCGGTGGTTGATGAACCCAAATGAAAGATACAAAAAAGTTGGAAAAAAAAAACATAAAAGTAAAAATAAAAATAAATAAATAGAATAGTAATAATATATATATATATATATATATATATATATATATAAAAGTAAGAAAGAAAGGGAAAAGAAGAAGAGGGAGAAATGAAGGGGAAAAGGACTAAAAAGAGACCATCTGAAACATAGGAATAACACGGGTCTAACCCTCCACCATGCTTATGGCTTTTCTCCATTCTGTTCTAAGGCATACCGTCCGCCAATCTATATCTCACTCTATTAAATCTTGTTTTACTACCTTCCCCCAAGTAAGTTTCGGTCTACCTCTACCTTTTATTGTGTTGAGCTCTTGGTAACAAACTTATGTTCTTACGGGAGCATCCAGGGGCCTTCTCATTACGTGCCCAAACCACCTCAATCTATGTTCTCTCATCTTCTCAGCCACCGGTAATACTCCTATCTTTCGTCGAATATCTTCATTTCTTATCTTATCCATCCTCGTATAACCACACATCCACCTTAACATCCTCATTTCTGCTACTCCCATTTTATGCTCATGTTGCCAACGTGTTAGCCAGCATTTAGCTCCATATAGCATTGCAGGTCTTACTGCTGTTTTATAGAATTTTCCTTTTAACTTAAGGGAGATTTTCCGATCACACAAAAACCCAGATGCACTGCGCCATTTCATCCACCCTGCTCTGATTCTATGATTTACATCCTCATCAATCTCTCCAACTTTTTGCAAAATGGAGCCCAAGTATTTAAAAGTGTCTTTCTTGGGTACCTCTTGACAACTTAGATGCACGGGATCTTGGTCTACATCTCTTACCAGAGAAAACTCACACTTCAGATACTCAGTCTTGCTTCGACTTAATGTGAATCCTTTAGATTCCAATGTGCTTCTCCACAATTCAAGTTTTCTATTAACACTATCCTTGCTCTCATCAATAAGCACAATATCGTCTGCAAAAAGCATACACCATGGCACTTCCTCTTGAATATCTTTTGTTAGTTCATCCATAACTAAGGCAAAGAGATAAGGACTTAGAGCCGACCCTTGGTGTAGACCTACCATGATAGAAAAATAACTTGATGTTCCGTTACAAGCTTTCACACATGTAATAGCCCCATCATACATATCCTTGATTACCTTTACATACTTTGATGGTACCTTTTTCTTCTCCAGAACCCACCATAAAACTTTCCTTGGAACCCTATCGTATGCTTTCTCAATACTTTGTGTACACCTACCGTGATAGGAAAATAACTTGATGTTCCGTTACAACCTTTCACACATGTAGTAGCCCCATCATGCATATCCTTCATTGCCTTTACATACTTTGATGGTACCTTTTTCTTCTCCAGAACCCACCATAAAACTTTCCTTAGAACTCTATCGTATGCTTTCTCAATTTCATACGGGAGTAAAATTCGAGGTAAGGTTTTCAGAGATAAAATTAAAAATTTCCACTTTAAATTACTGTTTAATTGGTCAGAAAAGAGATGACATAAGTTTTATTGGAATAAACTTTCACCCGATATTCGGGGTAAACAGCACCCTGACTGAGAGCAGGGTAAATTTTCCAGTTTCTCAAGCTCAACAAATCCATACATATCATCATGACTCTCTGACCTTAGTCTCACGCTATGAAGCATTGATACTCAGGGAAAAAAAAATTCCCAACGTATCGGATACGTGTATCGGATAAACGTCTCGGAAACGTATTGTATCGTATTGCCGTATTGACATCCCGTATCGGGAACGTATTGAAAACGCCATGTCGGAATCGGTGCTTCATAGGTCTCACGTCTCTCCTGCTCTTCTCACCCCTCTCAGTTATGGTGGTACCAGAGGAACAACAATGATGAAGAAATGTTTGTTGTTTCAAATTTATTTCTTTGGCTTTCCTAGCCTTCCGCCTATGTAAAGTGTCATATTTCTTCCATGAAAATATTGACATTCTGCTCTGCTCTCTATTATCAACCACTCGAGGTTTGATCGAGACTAGTAATTCCGATCCACTAGAATTGGTATGACAATTTTTATTTTTTGTAGGTATTTTCAAGTTTTGGATTTCTGTGACATGTTCTGCAATTCCGATCAAAATTAAAATTTAATCAGCATTTGGGTTGAGTTTTTGCAAGCAAGATCAACATGTGTTTCACATATTCAGAAAAATATACAAGCTTGAAAAATAGTGATTTTAGAGAGACAAGGTGAGAGAGAGAAAATGTAAGCTAGTAATTTTGTTTTAGGCAGAGAAAATGACAAAAGTGGATAAAAATCTGATTTTTGGTCTGATTAGAATGTGACATTACCAAATAGGGTGAAAAAAAAATTAGGCATTAACATTTTTTCCATGAAAATTTATTCCTTTAAATTTTGACCGTTAACATGAGTGTAAACCAAACATTAGTTTCCCTAAAACCCTTAGGGTGGCCCCTTCCCACGATATTCCTCTCATTCCTCCCCATTCTTTGGAGCATTTTTTTTACAAAGGATTGAGGAAAAAGAGAACAAGCAATGCTAAATCAGAGGTGAGAATAGCTAATCTTAATTATTCAATCAATCTTACATGGATGTTCAAGATATATTTTACTCAAAACCAATCTTAATCACTCATGTGAGAAACAATCTTAACCATCCATGTATAATTACCTGCTCAAGCACGAACGGAAAAATGTCCTAAGACTAGGATCAGCATCATGAAGAACAACCTCCCCAAAGTCTAGGTAAAACTGAAGAATTGCCTGAGAAGCAAATTTAAGAAAACATTGAATCGAATTGAAGACAAAGCAAATATTAGCATAAAAAAATTTAAAAAAAAAAAAAAAAAAAAAAAAAAGTATACGAGTAAAAGAAGGCCATTGGAGGTTCGAGATTGAGAAAGGGAAGCCACGGCGCGCTGGAAAATCTTGTTAATCAGAGGATAAACCCTAGCTACCAAGTCTTCGGAATTCTCAGCCTTGCATAATTCATGAAGCTTCTTCACCTAAACAAAAATAAAAATAATAATAAAATAAGATATTCAAAAAAATTGAAAATATATTGAGACTAAAATATAAAAATTTATAGAGGGAAAAGAAAGAGTCTTACGGATTGAAGAAGAGAGGGATCAGAAGCGGGATCGTTGGCGGTGTTGGAGTCTCTGGCACTATTAGAAAGCGTTCGGAGGTGAAAATCCCAACCTCTGTCTCGTTCTGACATTCTTAGAACGAAAAAATGCTAGAAACGCGATCGAATTGAAATATAGCGATCGAAGGAGCAGTAACACTACGAGCTTCAGTTCCTCGTACTCTCAACTATCATCCATTGACGGAAGAATATGCTAGTGGGAGCAAGGCAAATGTTAGAACCAAACGACGAGACGTTTTTATACGTTCTGTTTCAACGACATTTAGCTCACCCAGTCATTGTTGAAAGTGTCGACCTATATTTTTTGGGTAATATTACTCTCATGTAACATGAGAGTAGTTCTCTTACGTTACAGAGAGAATCCAAGTAGAGCCTGCTATTAAAAGCAAAAAAGAAAAAAAAAAAAGAAAAGGCACGATTTTCGAAGTGAAAAAAAGGAGATAACTATCTCATCTCATGTAAAATGAAAGTAGTATTTCTCGTATTTTTTATTTATTTTTTTGGGTTTTATTTATGTCAAGTAACATAAAAATTAAACTGTCTCCTACCCTCGCATAGATAAGTGAGTTGTACTCTTTTTTTTTCTTTTTTTTTTGTCTCTCTCCTAATGGGTTCCGCTTTTCAATGAGTGTGCAGGAAAAGATATTGGTTTCCCTGTTACTTGATAGTAATAATCCCCTATTTTTTTCCTTTTGGCTTCGACCTATATTTTTGTGGGAATTCTTTACCAGCATTGGTTAATGAGATTTTAACATTTTAAAGAAATATTTTTTTTTGTAAGTTAAAGAAATATTTTTTATTACTTAAGCAAATAAGTATTTAATTTTTTTATCTTAATATAACAAAGGAAAAAGGTTATACTTACTACTTTTTTTCTTACTACATTTTACTACCCAATCTTAATCGTTTATTTCCGTCAATCTAACGGTTATAATTTATTGGAAATTGATAATTAATTAATAAGTATAACCCAATAAATTACAACTATTAAATTGATGAAAATCAACGGTTAAGAGTTAATAGTAAGAGGTAATAAGAAAAATAGGTAATAACTATAACCTCCCCTTATAATAAACATTTTATTTTTCATTTTTATTTAACTTTTTCTATTTTTGTTTCTTTAGTGATGTCTTAAATATACTTTTTATAAAAATTTCCATTTTTATATTGAGAATGAAAATTACTAATAAGAAATGATATTTTAACAAATAAAATCCTTACAATCTCTTATGAGTAATATTGGAATCTCACAATAATTATGTTATTTTTAATGGTCATGGTGAACTCTATGCGAGTATCATCTCGAATGTACTATTTGATATATTATAAGGTTAAGGGCTTCCAACCATTGAATTTATTAAAATTTACTTTAATAAAAAAATTATTGAGAAAATTGTGGTTTTTATTTTATAATTTAATTGGTTTAATTAATTTATCGGAAAACAAATCGAATGACATAATAAAAGTATATGAGATGGATAACATAAATTATACATTTCATTTAAATCATAATAATATTGGTAAAAAGTCCGTAAAATAAATCATAACTATGCAATAAGAAGTTAAAATGAATAATAAATAAAGGTCGTTTTGAAAAAAAAAATATTAAAATAAAGCATCCCAATAATAATAATAATAATAATAATAATAATAATAATAATACATTAGGTTAAGATATGCTTATTATTTACCAATTATTCTAAATTAATCAAGACCAATGCCTTAATACTTTAATTCTTTAACCCCTCCTAAGGAGCTTAGTCTTGAGCTCTAACGTTTGTACAATTCTAAGGTCACACGATTCTTCTTGTCTATCCCTAGATTGAGTTAAATCATGATTAATTATCTAGGTATAAGTTATACACTAAATCCCTAATGTTGTACATAGTCTCAACTTAATCCCCAAAATTGTAATCCAGAGAAAGCACTAAGAAAAAACAAAATTAACATATAACATAAAAAAATGTCAAAAAGATTTGATCAAATAAGAAACCCAAATTGGTTTTTATTAATCCCTAACTAGAAAGAAGTCTAGCGAGACGAAGATTAAAGGCAATAAGAATAGAAAAACCTTGCCCACACTCAATCTTCAAGAGACATGTGGTGAATTTTCTCGGCTGATTGACCATTTTATTCCTTTTTTAAAATTAACTTATCATTTTGTCCACTTTCTCAAATTATATACTAATATGGACTTGTTTGACCAAAACTTGACCAAACCATTAAAAAAATGTTTTTAGCCACGTTAAAACTGTTGCTAGTTTTTTGAAAAACCGTGGCTAATATAAAAAGTAATATATATTGAAGATATATTTAAAAAAAATATTTTGTAATATATTATAATGCTTATCGTTTCTTAAGTTGCTTGAGATAATTTTATCTTCGGCTACTAAATCATAATCGTACAAAGATAGATCAATGGTGATAAAGGATGAGAGATAAAAAAGAAATCATAACTATTCAAAGGTGAATCAATTAATATAAGAAAATAAATAAACAAAACGACGTAGTTTTGGGGTGGCCGAAGAACAGTAGCTGTGCTGTGAGGACAATAGGCTATTGGGGGTTTGTGGACCCTAGAATGATGAAGTTGAACTTCTGTTTTAATTAACTAAGTCAGAATCAAGTGATTAAGGACTTATGGCTTGGTATGGAGCCTTAAGACGTAAAACGTAAGGAAAGGCGTTGTCTTTAAGTTATATGCTTGTGTTGCATTTTTATTGATGTAGTATTGGTCCATAACAGATTGTGAATCTACTGTGTTTGGACTTTGAGCTGTGGACTCTTGGCTTTTGGAGTTAGCTTGCAAGGTAAGCTTTCGTGTCCTCGGTTTAGCCATGTTGTGGTTCCACCATGTCCCATGGGGGTATGGTTTATGCATGCTGTGTACATGCTTTTGGATATTTGATATGTTGGTTGAACTTTACATGTAATGGCTTTTAATATGCATGTGTTGTTTCATCTTGACGGGAAGCCTGAGTATGTAGCGCCATACAAGACGGTGTACCGGGGTGAATGCAAGTGGTACTTGCACGGTGTGTAGGTGATAGACGTATACCTGCACTGTCTCTGGCCAGTAGATTAGTATTGACACACATGACATGATTATCTGCTGCATTGCATTGTTTTAGAAATGATAAATGATAAACTGCTTTTGAACTTATATTGCACATGTAAGTGAGCTTAGGGTGAAAGATCCTTGAGGACTCACTGACTTACTGAGATTTCTAGATTAGAGATCTTACCCCACGTTTGGGGAATGCTTATTTCAGGATCAGGTAGTATGGGTACTGATGCCTCAGGAGGCCGGAGCTTAGCTGATTATGTTTTACTGCTTTATGTTAGCATGACTGGAATTGGATGTTGTTTATGTTTTTCCGCTATTTATGATATGTTGTTGTTGAGACTGATGTTGGGCATGTTGCCTTATTTGAGTGAGCATGGGGATTGTCCATGACACTTTCCGTTAGTACTTTTTAGATTGGAGTTGTATAAAATGTTAGATGGTCCGGTCTACGTTGTTGTAGTTCCGTGACTAGAGCCACATTCATATTATATATGTTATGAGGTATTTCAGTTAGCTATTTTATTGCAATTACATACAGGCGATGTTTTATTAATTGATTATTAAGTAAGTTGGTAATGTTAATGGCATCATAATTGAAAAGAAAAAGTAATTCCGCATTTTTAATTAAGCGCAGCTTAATACGATATTATGATAACATTGCCGGATATATACGGGGTGTTACAAGATGTAGGCTTTGCTGCTAGTTACTTTAAGTAACTTGGCTCCTGATGAAAAATTGAAGATGGATGCCGTGACAGACAGCCTCCTGAACGAGGAATCCAGGAGAAGGGAACGAGGTGTAACTAGCACGTCCGAGGCCAACGTTGCTGAGAACAGAGGAAGGTCTGACGCCCGAGATCGTAGCAAAAGCCCGGGTCGTGATGAACATGATAAGTCTAGAGGCCGGTCTAGATCGAATACAAATTGAAGTGTATCTATTGTGGGAAGCCCAGTTACAAGAAGTCGGACTGCATGACTCTGCAGAAAGATGAGAAGAACAACACTGTGAAGCCGTATTAGATCATTCCGAAAAAAAAGAAGACAAGAATACCACTGTTGTGATTGCCAATGCATATGCCGAGATAAGGAAGCATGGACAAACTCAAGACAAAATTCTGAAGATATTTGACATGGACAAAACCAAGACAAATCTGCTAATGCTACATGTATGATTTCTCCCGCCCCAACATGGTAGCCTATACCTTCATCAATAATGTTCTAAAATTCATGTAGGAGAGAAAATGAACGGTTTCTTCTTTTTATAACTTTTTTTATTTTTTTTATTTTTCAGTGAATGAATCAGTAATAAAATTAAATATCTCAAATAAAAATAAAAATGGTGCTCACACTTATGATGCAAGCTACAATTAAAATTTAGTTAAATGGCATATTAAGTTAGCATGCCAGCATATTTAATTTCATTTTTCAAAGAAGCCAAACGAAGGAGATGCGACTAGTTAAATGGCATATTAAGTTAGCATGCCAGCATATTTAATTTCATTTTTCAAAGAAGCCAAACGAAGGAGATGTGACTTCACTTGTAGTTTGGTGTGGAAATGTTGAGTTTAAATTTTAAAACAACTATTTATATATAGGGAATAACATCTATCCTTTTAAAGGATATAAACTTATATTCTTTTAGATCTTAACCGTTGATTTTCGTCCATCAACGTTTATAATTTATGGATTAAAATTATTAATTAATTAATAATAAATTTGGCCCATTAAGTTTAGCCCAATAGATTATAACCGTTGATGGACGAAAATCAACGGTTAGGATCTAAAAGAATATAAACTTATATCCTTTAAAATGATAGATGTTTTCCCTTATATATATATATTATTTGGCTTTAATGTTTCTAAAAGTGATCGTAGATAAGTTATTTACATTTGCTCCCAAAACGACGTCGTTTTAGGTTAAAAATTAAAAAATTATAATGAAAAAGACTATTATAACCCTGAAATAAATTATAATTACAAAAATACCTTGACTTTCGCTTCAAAACGACGTCGTTTTAGACTCAATGTAGATAAGTTATCTACATCGACGGTAGAAAAAGCGAACTCATATTATTTTTATATTACTTTTGTTTTAAATGAAAAAAAAGAAAAGAAAACGCACTTTTCAAAACATATTTTCTATTCGAACAGGTATTGATCTAAGAAAAGATGTGGAAAAAAATGAGGGATAAATTATATTTATTCATGGATCAAAATCAAATTATTAACAATTGCAAATATTACCAAGTGAGAGTCACTGATTTGAATTTGATCCAATGATAATAAAATTAATTGTAAAAAATAATTAAAAAGAGAGATAAATATAATCTCCTACCAAAAAACATTTTTCTTTCCAAAAATCTAAATACGATGACAATATTATTATATATCTGCACTAGGGAGATTCAAAATTATACCCATTTGAATATGTGACTTCAGGAGTGTATAATTCATCTTACTTTAATTATACAGTTTGCACGCAGCACATTTTCGTATATTCACATCTCTATTGAGCCATATGCACGCAAATCAAAACCTGCCAGCAGCTTGGTGAACATTGAATACCGTTTAGCGGCTTCCCTTAATGGACAATTTTCTCAACAACCAGTTACGTCTAATTATAACTTCTTGCATGATGGAAAGGGACCTTACAAGGCTTTCATAAAATCGATTGATGGAATGCACATAATGAAAATACCGTGGGAGAGAACTAAAAACCACACATTGCTTCCTCCAAGAGCCGGTGATTCAATGAATAATTTTGTTGGATGTTCACAATTGGTGTAATTCAATATGTTATTATTATGATTGCTATACACTTTACATCACATCCTAGCAGGAAGATGTCAATATATGAGTGCCTTATTTCTTTGAATTCTTTTACTAAAAACTAAGGTGCATATTGTGGCCTGCGAACATTTCAGCATTTATTACCTCTTGGTGTATGACCTGAACTTTCCTACATGGTATGCTTGCTAATCAAGCCAATTGCCATACCTACTGTGAAAACCAAAATAGAGAACAAAAGTACTTCACTGGGATGCCTTTAATAGTCCTGTTCAAACATTAATAAATTGTTTGTTTAATATTTTTTCATATCATATAAGTAGGAAAATAACAGCGCAAGCTAAAAGCTGTTTCTATATGATTGAGAAATGAGATTCAAAATCGAGAAATAATTTCTTTGCAAATATATATGGATAAAATTGCATATAAAGATTGCCCTTAATTTATCCTCACTAGTGACGAGGGATTTTTTTTTTTTAATCATATAAACAGAAAATAATTATTGCACATTTCTTATTCCCATTAAAATCATGCATATGCTGCAGAATCCATGTCCAGCACTTCAATTCCTTTTGCAAGAATTACAGTGATGTACAAATATCAATATCCCAAATAAGTACACACAGATGCTTGGAAAGAAAGTTGCATTTAATATATAATATCCTGAATTCTTAAGATATTAAAATATTTATTTCATAATGAAACATATATAGAGTACATGAACACGAGTTGCATGCTTCCAATGAAGAATAAAAATCAACTAACTTATGAGATTTGACCCCTTCTAAGATAATCTACTATTCTATTTGAGATACAGAATGCAGTTGACTGGATTGTGATCATAGGATTGACACCAACAGCAGTTGGAAGTAAACTTGCATCACAAACAAATAACCCTTCTGCTTCCCAGCTCTCTCCATTTTCATCAACTGCACCTTCTTTTTCATTGATTCCCATTCTGCAGCTTCCCATCTGATGAGCAGAAGTATATATGTTCCAATATTCACCTGGTGAAAGTGCCCCCTCCATTGGATATACACTGTCTAAGAACTCTTCCACTTCATTTTCACTAACCTCATTACACTTAATTCTCTGACCATCACTTCTGTGGGTGCCTACTTCAACTGCTCCTGCTGCTATTAGAATCCTCAATGCTTGCTTCAAGCCAGCCTTCATGTTCTCTTTGTCAATTGCGTTCAATTTGTAGCTGATCCTTCCTTCTGATGTTACTTCTCCACAAGCCATGTCTCTGATTATTGTTATCAAATGGGCAGTTCTAGGGTAATTTAGCATTCTTTCTTTGAAGTCAAGTCCAGACTCCCAAGGGCATATTGAAGCAAAGGATGCTGGTCCTAGCAAAGGAGTTTCAATTATGGCTCTTGTATCTGACTTGGAGTCTCTTGATGGTACCTTATGGACTGATGTGATTATACCTCCCTCATAGACTTTACCTTTGAGTTCTGAAACTGAATCTGGAAAGTACCCCCATGTCATTAGGACAGGATGGAGATGAAGGTTCCTTCCAATGTTCTTATTCTTCAACCCACTAGAGATCATCAAAGGGGGTGTCAGAAGTGCCCCACCTGCAGAAATTGTCACTTTGGCCTCAATTTGCAGCTTCATTGTGACTCTGCTGCTTACAGCTTTTGCCAGCACCCCCAAGCATTTCTTCTTTCTTCCATTTCCACTTTTGTTACTTTCCAACAAGAACCTCTCAGCTTTGCATCCTGAAATTATTACAGCACCATTGTCCACTGCATCTACAAGCCATGTAACTTGAGTCCCTTGTTTCTCTCCTTTTGGACAACCATAACCACATGAACCACAATAATGATTCCCAGATGAATTTCTTGGCACATAACCAACTTCCAGGCCAAGATTTTGACACCCTTTTCTCAGTACTTGATTTTGGAACCCCTCCTGGGTACAATTTTCTGTGACACCAATCCTTTCACAAACAGTTTCCATTGCAGAGAGATACTCTGAGCTTGAAAAGAGGGAAAGCTTGTGATCCTCAGACCACTCTTTCAGAACATTGTGTGGTGTTTTAATGCAAGCTGACCAATTAACAGCAGAGCCACCACCCACTGTTGATCCTGCCAAAATCAGTATTCTGGAGTCCACCGAAGCTAGGATCCCTCCAGTTTGATATAATTGATCCATGGAAGGACCTTCTAGAGATGAATAATCTTGGGGAACAAAATAGTTTCCTTTCTCAAGAACAACCACCTTGTGGCCAGCACTTGAAAGAACAGCAGCTGCAACACCTCCACCACAACCAGACCCAACAACTAGTGCATCACATTGGACTTTGAGGATATTGCTTTTGGAGTCCAGTGTAACTTTGAGGCCTTTCTTAGCAAGAGATTGTTGAAGAGTTGAGTCAGATTCATTCATTGTTTCTATAATCCCCTTTTCAAGGGGCCTCCTGTTGGAGGCATTGGTCAATTTCTCATCATCAGCAGACACCTCATATCCAATGGCCTTCCATGCTGGATTATCACCATGTTCATCAACCTGCAAAAATTCAAAAAATTTGTAAAAACTGTCCAGTTTCTTTCTTAGTCTAAATTTTGTAAAAAGAAGCTTTCTGACATGAATTCATTATATGAAGATGACAAGTAAATCAAATGTAAGAAAGATAATAAAAAAGAGTACTGTGGACCAAGGTTGAAGAATAATACCCTAGAGAAGAATACAAAGAGGCATAAGACTTTGATGTAAGTAAATGCGAGTCTAATAGGTGTGAGGAATCTATGATTCAGCCACCTCTGCAAAACCTTTTCTCTTTTCTCCAAAGGTATGCTTGAAAAGTTGTTGATAAAGGGCCACTTCTCACTAAGACAGAGCAAACCACAAAACAAGAAGGTGCCCAACCTCGTTGCCAGCAACCATAAAACCACTCTAATCAGAATTACAGCTTCTATTAAGCCCCTCTTCACTAATATCTCAGCAACCTGTTTCCATTGAAAATAAAACATAATAAATATGAGATATGAAGAATGTACACAAAAGATTATTCAACTAATTAAACAAACATTACATGTAATTCGTTCAGCTTAAAGAGTTTCAAAATGAAAGCACCTTCACATAAAGGAATTCCAAAAAGTAATATGATATCTCAAAAATAAGGTTGGAAAAGAATTGGAATATAAAATATTTATCACATTAGAATATATTTTAAAATGTAGTAAATGATTTTATAAAATTAATCCAGCTTTTCTGGCTCATGCGAAGTGGATACCAATTCCAAAAAATAAACAAATAAATAAGCATCCGCACTAGTAGTGCGCGGATATAAGAATGCCACTTGTGCTTCCAATGCAATAAGAAGCTGCCACAATCTCAGTTATTATCTATTACCTTTTAGTATGCAGTTACACGTTTCAATCCTTCTAAGTTATCATTCCCGAAGAGGGTCATGAATCTATCTTTGTATTTTGTATTTAACTTTCTTTAACTTAACAAGTTTTAAAATAATCTGAATCATTATACATATATGTGCTCGTTGTAGGTACACAAACATGTTCATGGACAAAGACTAGGATGTGTTGTACATAAAACCTACGCAGGTCCCACTTGTACATCCTAACTGTTCCTTGTCCTTGCATACAGGAATCTTTTGCGGATCAGAAGAGACAGAGAGGGAAGCAAGAGAATGAATAAATGGTTAAATATAAACTATGGTTACATATACCTCATGAGGAATAGGATATTGAGAAGCAGAAGTGTTCCAGAAGGATTTCACACTCTTGCTAGGTTCATGATCATCTTGTTCTTCCTTTCTGATTTTCAAAGCATCCAATGGCAAAGGAGGCATCACAACCTCACATATGCTTGCAAGTGACTCCATCTCAGCCACAGAAAACCCATGTCTGAATTTGCTATCTCCTCTCCTTCCCCTCAACAATGGATGACACTCCCTTCTCATCTTTCTCTTTCTCTCTATGATCACCAGCTTCAGAATATGAAAAGGTTCAGTGGACTATGACTATGTGATGATATTGGAAAAGAATGGTATATCTATATATATAGAAATAGAATCTGCAAGAAGTAATGATTATTTATGTGAAAATAACTGTGGGGATGTAATTCACCATAAAGTTAATGTTTATTCTAACTTTTGTGGTATTTAATTTTTGGGTCGTGGGGCACCGAAAAATCATACTTTTGTCAACTTTCAATGCTTTCTAGATCATACGTTCCACCTGTGGAAATGAGTAATATGCAGGGGGAGGGTACCATGTAACTAACTTCTGACAGCTAAGGATTATTTAATATCTTTTACTACATACTTTAATAAAACATTTAATATTTACTACATTTAACAACCTAGTGTCTTAAATTTGGGTGGTCCAGGTAACTATATTAAGAAGGTAATTGGGACGAATATGGGAAAAAAAATATGTCCATATCAATTAAAGCTCTTTTGTTTTGGCCAACTCATATTTAATAAAAGTTTTCAGACAATCCGAACTCTGAATCAACTGAAGTCAGATTGATTTAGGTCGGGTCATCAAACCCGCGTATATTTAATTTTAAAATTTTAATTTATCAGCGAAAATTAATTAAAAAAATACGTATAATGACCCTTACTGGTAAATCTTAGTTAGAGATTTAATTTAAGGATTTAAATGCCATAATTAGATTCAGTGAGCGATTTCGAGTATTTTGACTGTAATCATGACTATGTTATGAACAGTGCGTTCTGCCGGAGAATTTACAGTTTTGTGAATTAAGCGGTAGAGCTTAAATGAGCAAAATAATTTTAGGAACATAATTTGATAATTCTGATGACAAATATGAGTTCAGAACGAAAAATTGTATAGTCTGGCACTTTCCGTGAAAATCTCGTGAATAGTGTTTCTACCGGGTATTTTGTACTGCTGTTTAAGCAACCGGTAGAGTCCAGAAATAAATAATTGATGAAATAAGAATAAGAATGTCCAATATATGCCAAGCAAGTCGATATAGGCCCAAGAAAATGATAAGTTTATAAGTTTTAAGTTTCATAAGTAAATGAAGCACAATTAGTGATTCACAGTGCATTTTGTCAAAAACGGTGCAAAAACCATACTGTGAATTATGAATATTGTTTAGTAAGAAAGAAAAATTAATGTAAATGATTTTAGAAAAAAAAATATGTCTGTAGCTTTAAGTTAGTTCCGGGTCAATTTAAGTTAAATTACGCGATAGAAAAACAACCGGTTAAAAAGCCACATGTGCTTAAAAACCCCTAAGTCACTTAAATTCACTATTCCCTTACACTTTCTCTCTCCCTTTTCCCTTCCCCACCCGTGACAGCCATGGCAAAAGGAAGCTTAGGGTTTGTTTTTGTTTTTCTTTGATTTCTCCATGATTAAGCAACCAAATCTTTCACCCATTATACCAATCTCATAGGAAATCATCCAAGGAAGCTATTCCAACCCTCCATTTGAGCTGATTTCGTTTGTGGAGGGAGATATTTGTCATCCCAAATTCGTGCACTATTCATCAAGAGGGCAAAATGAAGTTTTTGATGGAGATTCTCTTGGTGTAGGTCTTCTAGGCTTTGGGTAGTTGATTTGAGGTAACAAACCTCTATTTCCATGGTATTATTTTGATGATTTAAGTTATAAAAGTTATGAGCATGTTTTAGTAGGAAAGCATTGTGTATTAAACTTTGATTTAATGATGAATCTTTGATGTTTTGGATTTAAGAAATGAAAATAAGCATTTGTGTGTATGTAAAAAAATTAGAAAAAAATGCTATGCTTTCCTCTACATGTTCGGCCATCATAGGTGAAGAGTAGGATGTTGTGCACAATTTTATCTTAAGTATTAGGAAGGTTTAATGTGTAGGAATTAAGTGGAAATTTGATAAATTAGTGAGAATGCCAAAGTGGGAAAAATTATATGAAATATGCCCTTAGGTTTAGGCCTTGTGGGGCTTTGGAGGGACTTTATGCTCCAAAAATTAAGTTGGAACCTTATGAAAACATGTATTTGTTTGTGTAAGTTACATGTAAGTGAGGAAAAAGAACCTTTGCCTATGTCCTTGTAGTGTTCGACCTATAGGGTATTTAGGGATATATTTGTACATTTTATTTTAAATAAAATGTGTTGTATCCAATTGTATAAAAGTGATGAGTTTTGAAGAAAAATAACATGATTTATGTTGAAAATTCCTAAGGGAATGGGTGATTAAATTAAAGAACACCAACGGTTATAAAGAGGTCTAGACTTGTGTATTGGCATAGGATTGGCAAAAATGCAAAGAAATGAAAAGAAGCGATAAAATGTATGCCTTATGTGAAAGCTAGGCATGATGGCGTTTTATTAATTGGTATTTGTGGATTCTTGCTCTAGGTGTACCTAGGGACTAAAAAGGAATCAGAATCTCTTGAAGACATATAAGTAACTTGTGCAACAAGTAAGCTCTATGTTTAAGGAGTCTTTTCCTACTTGAGTGCTCCACCATGGTTAGTGAACTATGGTTGGACTGTATGACTGTTATTTAGATGCTTTGTATAGATGCATTCATATAGAGTTATTTGATAACATGATATGTTTTGCTCTGATATGATTTCTGTAATATGATTTCTGTAACAATCTCTGGCCATTGATTGTATAGTGCCCAGACGTTCGCTTTGGGGTCCTCCCTCGGGACTGATGGTGTACGCCTCTGTTATGTCTGGTTCCGCTTTGGGGTCCTCCCTCGGGAACACGTGCGTTGATTTCTGCTTGGGGTCCTCCCTTGGGAATGATGGCGCACGCCTCTGATATGATATGGATATATGCTCTGTTCTGTTATGATATCTGCTATATGTTGTATTTGTATACTCTGTATCTGACTTTCGTGCAGGAGTGAGCCAGGGGTATGGAGAATTCTCTATAAACCTGGAGCTTATGGAGATTTGTAATCTCACCCCTCGTTTGGGACATATTTTCAGGTGCCCAGATTCCCCGTGAGTCCTCACTAGGCAGGGACACGACACGTGGCTGAGGCAGTTAACAGATCAGATTTTGAGTGGCTGTAGGCTACTACCTTTTTGGAGTGTTTGATGTCTTTTAGTATTTCCGCATTTGATGGATCATGATATTGATCCTTTATTTTGTATGTGGCCTGTATATGTTTTGTACATGTCTGTCACTTTGATGCATGTACATTTGGGTATTCAGGCACGTTATATGATGATGTATTATTCAGTTTATGATTTCTTATTGGATTGCATGCTGATTAGGATAGTGGCACGGAGCCATATTTTGCATGCGCCCATGGATGGGTATCTGATTATATTTGCATGATTGATACTTCTGGATTAATATGCTGTATAAACTGTTTATCAGGAAACGCTTCTGAGTGGGATTGGAAAATCCCCAGTTGTTCGATTTATAGAGAAAACTCTGCCCGATTTTCGTTTACGCCGAGTAAGAATTAAGTTAGAAAAAGAAAAAGTTAGCTCATATTTTCGTAAGTTAAGTCTTCCGCTGTTTCTGTTAATATCATGTGTATGTTAATTGAACCGGATCGAGACGAGGATGTTACATTTATGGTATCAGAGCAGTTTCTCTAGGAGAGCCTGTGAAATAATGCATAAACTGTTCGGGTTGTTATATTCTTGAGTTTTTCTTGGAGTAGTATGATATGCATGTCTGATCACCGAGTGTGAGCGTAGCTAACTCATTCCTTTGTGTGAAATATGCAGAATTATGGTTCGCCTAAGAAGGACTTCTGATCCTCCTATTGACCCGACTGATCCAATATTAGCAGATTTGGCTAGACCCCGAATAAATCAGCGGGGAAATACTTCACAGCCAGATCCAATGATAACAGCCTTAACTGACATGCAACAAAATATGGCTGCAGCTATGCAGCGAGAGCTAGAAGTGATGATGAAAGCAAATCAAGATCTGTTAGAGGCTAATAGGTTGGCCAATCAAGAAATGATGGCAGCAAGCAGAATGGCGAATATTGAAATGATGAGATTACTCTTGGTTGAGGTGAGGGCTGGTGGGCAAGGTCCACAGCCACAGCCTTTGCAACAGCCACAACCACATCCACAGCCTGAGCCACAACCACAACAGCCTGTTCCTCCTCCTCGTAATCCCATTGTTGTGGAGGGTGAAGGAAATAATGATATGAATGAAGAATCTAGTCACAGGGGTGGTGTGGCACAGCCAGCCACTAATAGAGAGCAAAGAGAAAGAATGCTTAATGCCTTCCGAAAACATGCACCACCAAATTATAAAGGAGGCATTGATCCTATTGCTGCAATTCAGTGGTTAGAAGAATTGGATCGCATTTTTACTGTCATGGAGTGTGATGATCAGCAGAAATTGTTGTATGCTTCTTATATGTTGCAGAATGATGCAGCCGATTGGTGGAGAAATACCCGTCAGCCCTTGGAATGTCAGGGTCATGCTATTACCTGGCCTTTATTTGAAAGGCAATTCTTGCTGAAATACTTTCCGGCTGAAGCCCGGATAAGGAAGAAGGGTGAATTTGAAGAACTAAAGCAGGGCCAGATGTCTATTGATGAATATCTGAATAAGTTTAATAAGCTGGCCAAATACTCTCATTTCCAGAGAGCTCCACCTACTGAGGATGATCTGATATTTAAATTTCATAGAGGACTACATGATAATATTTCTGAAAAACTTGCAGGACACACTTTTGATACTTTTGCTGCACTCGTTAAAAAGTGTAAAAACATTCAAGAGTACTATAGAAAGAAGCATAAGGACCAATCTGCTCCTAATTCTGGTCCTAAAAACACTTCTGGGAATTCTAAAGGAAAAGGGTTACAGGTTAGACAGTCTGATGGTAAGTTCAAAAAGGCGGGAAATTCTAAGCCTGGAAATATTAAGTCTGCTTCTCTATGTGCTACATGTGGTAAAGTTCATGCAGGGGTTTGCAGAAAAGAGAAAAGACTGTGTTATAAGTGTGGCCAACATGGGCATTTTATTAGGGACTGCCCCTTTAATGGGGGATAGGTTTCTACTATTCAGGCTACTCCGGCTCCTATTGTGGTTGAGGAACCATCTCTACCTCTCCCACCTCCCGTTGCCCGAGTGTATGCAGTTACTCAGCAAGAGGCTGAGAGATCAGCTAGTTTGGTACGAGTATGATTTCTATTCATGATGAAATGCTTAATGTCTTATTTGATTCTGGTGCCACACATTCCTTTATTGCTGATTATGTAACCGACGCATTTGGTCTGCATGTGATAAAAATGAAAAATCCTATGCGCATTATTACGGCTGTGGGAAGTGTTTTTAATTAAAGGTATATTTGTGAAAATGTGAAATTCAAGTATGAAGGCAGGGAATATTCTGCCGACTTTATTGTCTTGCACCTTGCTTCTGTGAATCTAATTTTGGGGATGGATTGGTTGTCTAAGTACTGTGTGAAGATTGACTGCTGCAGTAAGACCATTTCTGTCTCCACTCGTGAGGAAGAGAGGGAGTCTCCTTATCTGTCTGTACTCCGGGTTGTAAAGGCCTTGAAGGAAGGAGATTCCGGGTATGTTTTATTGGGAGGTCTGGTTGGCGTCAACAAGGAGCCAATTTCTGTTATTCCAATTGTCTCCGAGTTTGAGGATGTCTTTCCGGATGAAATTCCGCACTTTCCTCCAGATAGGGAAATTGAATTTGCAATTGACTTGTTACCTGGCGTGGGGCCTATCTCTCTTGCCCCATACCGGATGTC